>NC_056735.1:1899080472-1899300472 GCF_019279795.1 Protopterus annectens
AGCTCATAAACAAAGATATAGGGCACTTGCAGACATTGGACCCGACCCAGTTTGGCTTCGTCAAGGGAAGATCATGCCTTTTGAACTTGGTCGACTTCTTCGAAACAGTCACCAAGGCCATTGATGAGGGAAAGGCAGTCCATACAGCCTACCTTGACCTTGCAAAGGCTTTCGACACAATACCCCACTCGGGTATTGTAGAAAAACTTACCAGCTTAAATGTAAACCAATATGTCACAAGATGGGTTGCAAACTGGCTTAAGGACAGAACCCCCAGGGTTAGAGTTGCTGGCGCTATGTCAGACTCCAAGCCCGTCACAAGTGGTGTCCCACAGGGCTCGGTCCTTGGCCCCCTATTGTTCGGCATCTACTTCTCAGAAGTACAAGCCAACATGGGAGGACTTTGGCTGACAAAGTTTGCAGACGACTGCAAACTGGGCGCCATAGTGGAAAGTGCATCGGACACGGATATCCTTCAGAAGGGACTCACGGAAACAGATAGCTGGTGCCAGAGCCATGGCCTGAAGTTAAATGCCAAAAAATGTATAGTCATACCCTTCGGGAAAAACAAGGTTAACCCCAAGCTACCATATAGGTGGCAATCCACTAAGCACAGAAGAGGTTATCAGGGACCTAGGGACCCAGGTTGACAGTGGCCTTTCTTTTGACACTCACATTGCTAAAGTGGTTAGAAAGACCTTCTACATTGCCCACCTGATCATGAAGGGATTCACATCCAGATCTTGTGAGGTCATTGTTCCCCTGTACTCTTCACTTATCAGACCAATGATCGAGTACAATGCCCCATTCGGGATGTATCTCACCCGACATCTGCAGCAATTGGAGAGACCCCAAAAGTTCCTCACCAAAAGGATAAAGGGACTCCAAAATCTGTCATATGCTGCCAGACTGAAGAAACTCCAGCTCTATTCAGTTGCATACCGTCTGCTCAGAGGTGACATGTGCCTGACATACAAGGCCATGTCCAACCCGGAATTAATGGACATGCTCCACCTCAAAAAATCCAAATCCACCAAAACCACTAGAGCAAGCGACTTAAACCTTAGCACGGACATAAATAGGACATGCTGGAGGGATAGATTTATCATTCAGAGACTCCCTATGCTGTGGAATAAAATCCCGGTCCATGTGAGGCAGAGCACCTCGCTGGCTCTGTTCAAGAGAAATCTTGACCTGTGGATGGGAGATCGTAGGTTTAACCCGGGAATCATCCCTGTGTCACTGCTGGACAGAGGCACAAAAAACTAATGGGCACAGTATTTTTTCATATAAGGGGTGGCGTAAGCCACAAAAATTTGGGCTAGGCTTATAAATGCCTTAGGGTAGATAGCCTAGTATAAACCTATGAACCTATGAATACAAAAACTGAGAAATTGGAAGCTGTGTTATGGATAGCAAGATGCAAGCTGTGAAAATGCTTTTAGTCCCTTTCATTTTATACACAGGTCAAAATTATTTTTTATCATCTAAAAGAGAAGTTGTAGACAGCAATAAACAGTTGAAGGATTTTTATCTGGGAGGGGAAGAGTGCAAGGGTCAAGAGGAATAAGTTGATCCTTCCAGAAGAACAAGGTGGCTTGGGATTACCTGATCTGAAGGGGTATTTTATTGCTACACAGTTGAGTACTCTATATGTAGTACAAGCAGAAAGCTATACTTCAAAGTGGAAAGGGAAGATGATGAAATGGGGGGAAGCTCAAGAAATAGAGATACTGTGATTTTGGATGCTTATCCTTAAGGAGAATAAAAATATCCATACAGAATATTGTATTCATAAAGTAGCAGAAAGTATTCTAAGAATTAAGTCAAAAGGGACTGGATAATGGAGATTCTGATAAAAAGGATGACTGCAATTATGGGTGCAGAGAATAGGCAAGAGGGGGCTAGAATTTACTGGAGGAAAATTGGCAAAGGAACCATGGTATTGGGAGCAAATAAGTAGACAGGGAAAGGTACTAGAATTGAAAGAGGCCAAAATTCTATTTGGACTGCAGGCTAGAGATTGCCTTCCCTATCTGGGATTAATGTCAGAATAGAAGCAAAGAGAAAGGAATAGTGGGATCCTAAGTGAAATACCAGTACTGGTGGAGTTTCTAGCAGAATCTAGAACAGAAGCTGATGTTAAAAAAGAATAGTTAGTAGTTTGTATAAAATATTGCATGTTAACTACATGAATCAATCAGAGGAGTTTAAAAATGATTGGGGAGAGTGGATAAGCAAGTCACAAAGAAACAATGGGATGGTATATGTATGGCTCCCAAGTATGTAACAAAATCTGGAAGATTTAGGATCTTTGCTTGGAAGTGTTTCTGTAGGTATTTTTATACCCCCGACAGACTCTAAATAATTTTCCTTGGGTAGATTGCAAATGTTGGAGGTTTGGTAGGGAAGAAAGTGGTAATTGGTAGCATAGTTTTTGGGAGTATAATGAGTTGGCAGACTGTAAAAATTCCCTACAGACTCCTCTGTTAGAAATAATTGGTGAGCAACTGAATGTGACTAAGGATAGAGAGTCCAAATTGCCTAGGCTTAGTAAGGCCTTGCTGTGTTTAATTCTGGTGGCTGCTAAAAAAGCAATTACTATAAAATGGAAGTCAAAGGGTAAACCAACTGTACTAGAAGTAGTGAATATAGTAATAGAGATAAAGGAACTGGAAGTGGGATCTTTACCAAAGGTAGGGGCAAATTACATTAAAAAATGGGAATTGTGTGAACAATACATGCAGAATAATGTTCTGGAAGAGGAATGAGGTTTAAGGGAAAGCAGGAATTGAATGAGCTATGTAATGTTTGACTGGTGATGACTGTATAGAATACTGTAAGTAATGTATAGTGTTTGCAGCAAAATATGTCAGTATGGTTTTTTTCATTTATGTAAATGTCTGATTGCCTGTGTCATAAGTGATAAGTCAATAATGATTATTGTGGTCTTTGTAGCTTACTTGTTGAGGCAGCTTTCACACTGCAAGAGTTGCAGTTTGCACTTTTCACAACAATTCAGAAAACCAGAAGTATGAACACATTCTTTCAGCAAAAATTCTCAGAAATGCAAGTAATTCTGGTAATTTCCTTACAGCCCAAATAATATGTGCACCATCTTTAGATTTTTTCCTTTGCTCTACTTTTTTTTGTTTTACAAAAACACTTGTATAGTAGGGAGGTAACTCATTGGTGACCTGTTCCTTATTTTAGACTGCTTCTTTTCTTGGGTCTATGTTAGATTGATTTTCACACTGAACTGATCGAAGGAAGGACACTGAGGAAACTCGGAGCTATACATTAAGTATCCTGTTTTTTGTTTATTTTGTTCTTTATTTCTTTGTTATTTATAGCACTTTGTGTACTGTGTATTTTTCTAGCTAGTTTCACTGTGTGTGAGGTATTAACTGGAAATTGTCCACTTTTATTAAGCATCTGTTGGGTTGTTTGTTTCTGATAACTTGTTGCAGTTAAACTCTTTTTTCTAGAGGCTCCTTTAGCTGTTTAAAACTTTCATTTAAAGGCTCACTGCTGCTTTTCAGCTGTGAGAAACATTTCTGCCCACCCACCTTCCCTGTTGGTATAGTGTTTTTATAGTTGGTGGCTTTGCAGTTGCTCGCCTCTAGTGTAAATTTGATCTGGGACCCTCCTCCCAGTCTAGTGTCATTACCTCATTCTACCCAGTACAGGGAGAACATTTGAGAAGGCCAATCAGCTTAGTTTCTGCTACTCCTTTCTCTCTTTTCACTTAATTTTTTTTATCTGCTTTTACTGTATGTGTGTTTCTTCCTACTTTATTTTGCTTTTGCGTCATTTTAAAAGTACTCAATTGTATTTATTACTGCTTGGTGTAACTCATTCTAAGCCTTTTAGTTTAAGCACTTGGGCTTCAGACCAGTTGTTTTATATTAAGAAGGTTTGTGGTCTGCACTGTAGTGGCAGAACAGGTAGCTTACATCCTTCTAAGTTGGGAACTGCTGATTGAGGGCTCAGTGTCTGTTATTCTAAAAATGTGTTAATTCTGGTTTAAGCACTTGGGCTTCAGGCCAGTTATTTTACATTAAGAGGGTTCGTGGTCTACACTCTTGTGGGAGGAGAGGCTGGACTCTGCCCTTCTGAGCTGGGAATTTCTGGTTAAAGGCTTATAGTGCCTGCATATTTGAACTGCTTCTTACTGAAATTGGTACACCTTGTTTGCTGTAGCATAGACTAGATCCAGGCCTGCTGAATCTAGCTTTGTTTGTATAACTTGAGCACTAATCCAGGCATTCTTTCAAGTATTCAATTGTATTTATTACTGCTTGGTAGTAACTTGATTAAAGTGTAGCTATCATTCTAAGTCTTTTGGATTAAGCACTTGGGCTTCAGACCAGTTGTTTTACATTAGGAAGGTTTGTGGCCTGCATTGTGGTGGCAGGACAGGTAGTTTACATCCTTCTAAGTTGGGGACTGCCTATTGAGGGCTCAGTGTCTGTGATTCTAAAAGTGTATTAGATGTTCATCGTGCATACAGCTGCAGTCATAACAGATGGGTTCTCCTGCTGTCAGGCGGGTCCTCGGTCGGCCGAATTCCAAAGTCTAGGTCCGGCGTCATTTGTCTTTGCTTCTTCCCTGACGTCAGTGCGACAGGGGTATAAAGGAACCAGCCGACGCCATTTTCTTCAGTCTTTCTTGCCGCACGGTGCCCGAAGCAGTAGCAGTTCGCAAGTGCCGGTCGGCCAGCTCCTGAAATTACGAAAATTTTGAAACCGAAGTCTTCTTGAAAGCTAAGTACCTCATTGGGGAAACTTTTCTTGCTGCAGACCGATGTCAGACAAAGTTAATAATTGTATTTCATGTGGGAAGCAAATACCGCATAAGGATTTCCATTCCCTCTGTATTCCTTGTTTGGGTCCAGACCATGACGTCTCGGTCTGTCGCTTTTGTGCTACATTCAACAAACGCACCATTAAGCGTCGGGTGGAGTTCACCCAGCATTATTTTGGCAAAACATTTAACTATATTATGTCGTCGGATACTCCGACTCCAGTTTTGCCTAAAAAACGCAAAGATACGGACCGACACACGAGGTCCGCGGACTCTACCAACACCACGCCAAAGCCGACTACACGTGGTCCGGTTCTCAGCGAGGCGCCTACGCAGCCCCTGACTACCGACGACACTTCATTGGCGGTGTCTCCTGTGCCCAAGGTCGCAGGCTCCTCGGCCCACACCCCGACTACAGATACCGAAGCCACTCTTGGCGTTGAATCTCAAAATGTGGACAGGTCTGCCTCCTCTCAAGGTGTCTTCAGACCTTCCTCTTCTTTTTCCATCAAGGCTTTCACTAAGTCTAAAGCAGCCATGCATTCTAAGAGACAAGCTACACAGGGCCCATCTCCAGGCCCCATGCCTAAAAAACAGATGCTTAAAATGGCTGAGGATTTAATTACTCTTATCAGGGGTTCTCAACCCCCACCGGACAAAAGGCCCAGAGCGGAGGAAGGATCCCCCTCCTCTGATCAGGGCTCCATTATTTCAGAGCACTCTGATGATCAGGAACATTCTTACTCCCCTTTTGAAGACTCTAATGCAGAGGAGTCCATTCCTTCTGTATCCCCCCCAGAGGATTACTCATTTGGGGAAACTTTGCATACCTTAAGGGAACACTTCCACTGGGAAGGCCAAGATTATTCAGATTCCAAGAAAAGGCTTAGGGAATTTCTCTTGCTACCTCAGCACAGGCCTCTGGCTATATCTCCTGTCTTGGACATCCTAGATGATGTTCACTCGGAGGCCTGCCTTAACCCGGATTCTCTACCTCCAGCCCCAGTCAAGCCTGACAGGTACTACAGGGTTCCTGACTCACACCAATTTCTATACAAAAGCCATGCTGCTGACCCAGAAACCATCTCACAGGGCCCTAAGGGAATTAAGGCCTCCACTGCTAAAAATCCATTACCTCCCGAGAGAGATTCCAGATCCTTAGAAAGGTGGGGAAAAAAGGTATATACCTCGGCTACCTTAACCATGAGGGCCTTAAACTGTCAGTTCCATATGCTAAAATACCAACAGTTTTTGTTATCACAATTGAAAAGTAAAATATCACAACCTGAACAACCAGACTGGAAGGAGTTGCAGGATTTGATGCATAGTGCAGAACAAGTGGGTAAGCATACCTTACAATGTGGTTTTGATGCTCTAGAGGCCTCATGTAGAGCTGCTGTTACACAATCAGTCATACGTAGACATGCCTGGCTCAAGGAACAAACCTTGCCAGATCATGTCAAAGCAAAATTACTAGATGCCCCTCTACAAAAGGATGTATTATTTGGTGCTAATGCTGAGGAGGTATTAAGGAAAATGGAGGAAAAGGCTAAATCAATGCAAACTGTGAAAGATTTTCTACAGGTACAACCCCCACGTTTCAGTAGAAATTGGCCTTCCAAAAATTGGTCCTTTCCAGCCACGGACAGACCCCAAAGAGGTAGATACAGGCACCCGAGGGGCAGAGGACAATCCCAAGGATCGTTTAGAGGCAGACAATGGCAAGCTCCTACACAAAGAGGTGGTGAGGATAACTCGCAACCATTCAGAAAGCAAGCCCAATGACTTTCCCCTTTGCATGCCAAGCAAGACTCAAATGGCAGCACCCTTAGGAGGAAAACTGGCATTATTTTCAACAAATTGGCATATTGTCACAAAAGACAAATGGATCCTGGACATTATAAACAGAGGCTACAGATTCCATTTTCACACCCTTCCAAAAATGAGAGGCATGCCAAACCTGCCACACAATCAAAGGGCAGAGGCACAAAGGCAAATTACAGATCTCATGGACATGAAAGCTATTCAAGAGGTACCTACGCACGAACAAGGTCAAGGTTTTTATTCCAGACTATTCCTGGTACCAAGGAAGGGAAAAGATTGGAGACCTATTTTGGACCTATCCATCCTAAACACATTTCTACTCGTACCAAAATTCAAGATGCTCACTCTACAGCAGCTTCTTCCCATGCTGGGCAAGGAGTCTTGGCTGGTAACACTGGACCTCAGGGAGGCATACCTGCATGTCCCAATCAGACAAAATTGCAGAAGATACCTCAGATTTCTTGCAGGTTCAACCTATTATCAATTCTCTGCATTGCCCTTTGGCTTATCTACTGCGCCCAGAGTATTCACGAAATGCCTGGCATCAGTAATTGCCTACTGCAGACTTCAAGGGTTACAAATATACCCATATTTGGATGACTGCCTGATCCAAGCGGACAGCAAGCACATTCTTCTGAAACATCTGGCTTATGTAATAATGTTGTTGAACTCTGGGATACACAGTCAACAAAAAGAAATCAAGACTAATACCCTCTCGGAAAATAATTTTCCTGGGTGCCAATTTGGACACAAACACCCAGATGGCCTACCTCATGCCAGAGAAGCAGGGGCAACTAACTCAATACTTCAGAGCACTAGCAAATTGCACCAGGCTGACTGCAAGAAAAATCCTGCAGGCTCTGGGATTCATGGCATCTTGCATCTTACTAATCCCATGTGCAAAGCTGCATATGAGGAAACTTCAATGGTACCTGAAAAACCTATGGTTTCAACACAGCCACAGTTTGGAAACAATAATACCACTAATTCCATGTCTTCAAAAGGAATTTCTGTGGTGGGCTCAAGCATGCCAAACAAACACAGGTCTTCCATTCAGCAAGCCTCAAGCAAATCAAGTCATCACAACAGACGCCTCGGACTACGCCTGGGGTGCACACATGACAGATCGGTGCATTCAGGGCAAATGGTCCCAAAAAGAAAAGCACCTTCACATCAATCAAAAGGAAATGCTAGCAGTAATAAATGCTATTATAGCTTTCAAAGACCTTCTGCAACCAGGTCAACTATTGATAAGAACGGACAACACCACAGTTATGTGGTACATAAACAAACAGGGAGGAACACATTCATACCCCCTATGCAGACTGGCCATGTCACTTTGGAACATGGCCATGGACTTACAAATCGAACTACAAGCACAGTACTTGCCAGGCAAGGAAAACACGCTGGCAGACAACCTAAGCAGAAATATGACAGATCCACATGAATGGAAGTTGCATCCAAGGCCAGACATAGATCTCTTTGCCTCCCACAAAAATCACCAATTGACAAAATTCTGCTCAAGGATTTTCCATCCAAAGGCCTGGAGAGTGGACGCTCTCTCTTTCAGTTGGACATCAATGACAGTTTATGCCTTCCCACCTCTTCCCCTGCTGCCCAAAGTTCTATTGAAAACCAGAGCAGACAGACCAAAGATGATTCTCATTGCTCCAGACTGGCCAAGACAACACTGGTACCCACTCCTGAGGAGCCTGACGCATTCTCCACCATGGACCCTGCCCCTAATGCCTCTTCTCCTGACTCAGCACAGCTTCAAAACTCTTCACAGCCAGCTAAAAACACTCAATCTAGCCGCATGGAAGATTCCTTAGCATCACAGCAGACCCTACTCTCCAAGGAGGTGCAGGATGTAATTTTGGAGGCCAGAAGGCCGTCAACTAGAAAAGCTTACTCCGCAAAATGGAAACGTTTTTGTGTCTGGAATGAGAAAAAGGGCCAGGATCCTGGAAACTGAATTTACCTCAAATACTACAGTATCTAGCTGAGCTGCTAAGCAGTGGACTTTCATTCTCCTCCATCAAAATCCATGCCTCAGCCATTTCTGCAGAATACAACACTGATCTACCCTTATTCTCTCACCCTCTTTTAAGACAGTTCCTCAGAGGGGCTAATAATCTAAAACCCCCAAGGATACAACCAATACCTGCTTGGGATCTCAATTTCATTCTGGAAAAACTGACCTTGCCTCCCTTTGAGCCAGCTGCCTCATCAGATTTGCAATATTTGTCCTGGAAAACAGCTTTCCTTCTGGCTATTAGCTCAGCTCGTAGAGTTTCAGAACTACAAGCTCTCATGGCTGTGCAGCCCTTTATCATCTTCCATCAGGACAGAGTTTCCTTACGAACCAATCCGTCCTTTATGCCAAAAGTGGTATCCAGGGTAGCTTTGAATCAGGCCATACACTTACCTACCTTTTATCCTAATCCTCAAAACAACGGGGAGAGATTACTACATTCCTTGGACATCCACAGACAACTGTGTTATTTGGACAGAACAAAGCCTTTCAGAAAATCAGAACAGCTTTTTGTGTCCTATGCTATAGGAGGTCAAGGAAAGCCAATTTCCAAACAGACAATCTCAAAATGGATAGCCCACTGCATACGCTTTTGCTATTCCTTTCATGGCAAAACTGTACCTACAGGCATCAGATCTCACTCCACAAGGGCCACAGCTACCTCTGCAGCTTTCCTCAGAGGAGTTCCTACCAAAGATATTTTGGAAGCAGCCACTTGGAGTTCTGTGCATACCTTCTCTAAGCACTACCACCTTCCATTATACTCCAAAACTAGAGCAGGCTTTGCCACTGCAGTCTTGCAGGGCATCCTGGCTCCTACTAGTTCCACCTAGTGCCTACCACCCCTTTCTTAGCTTTGGGATTCTACCCATCTGTTATGACTGCAGCTGTATGCACGATGAACATAGTACATTTTTGTGCCTACCATAAATGTAGATGTTCGAGTGCTAATACAGCTGCAGTCCAGGTTTCCCTCCCTCCTTCCCCTCTTGGGACAGGCCTATTGGCTAACACCTCCTCATACAACCTGATTGGGGTATTCATTTATTGTGTATTTGCTTGCAACTACTGTATTTTGATTATATTGCATTGCTTTATTACACAAATTTATGTATTGCCTTCCTTCTGGGGGCACCTGACATCTGGGGCAAGAAAAACTGAAGAAAATGGCGTCGGCTGGTTCCTTTATACCCCTGTCGCACTGACGTCAGGGAAGAAGCGACCACAACCGACGCCGGACCTAGACTTTGGAATTCGGCCGATCGAGGACCTGCCTGACGGCAGAAGAACCCATCTGTTATGACTGCAGCTGTATTAGCACTCTAACATCTACATTTATGGTAGGTACAAAACTGTACTTTCTGGTTTAAGCACTTGGGCTTCAGGCCAGTTATTTTACATTAAGAAGGTTCGTGGTCTGCACTCTTGTGGGAGGAGAGGCTGGACTCTGCCCTTCTGAGCTGGGAATTTCTGGTTAAAGGCTTATAGTGCCTGCATATTTGAACTGTTTCTTACTGAAATTGGTACACCTTGTTTGCTGTAGCATCGACTAGATCAAGGCCTGCTGAATCTAGCTTTGTTTGTATGCTTGTTGTTTGTTTGCTTGCTATTTCCCTGAAACGCTAATTCCACCTAAAACACGGCTTTTCAGCGCTTCTGTGGATCCCTAGTGATATCTGCATTGTTTACTGTACTTATTTCCTTGTTTCACTTGAAAGAAAGTTTCTGTTTGTCATTTTTGCATTTAAGTTACCTGTAACACATTGCATTTAAGCTACCTGGCACTTGCTCACTAAAGCAATTATATAAGTCAGCACTAAAAAATTAAAAGCACTACACCCTCACAAACTCCCCTTGAGTATCTTGTTCCCCATTGGCCCTTTTTTTCAATTATAAAGGAATTCCCAATACTATTCCAGCATGTCAGTTGTCAATCTCCTCTCCGGTCCAGCTGGTGAATCTGGGAATCTTGAGGCAATGTTACAACTGCCTCATATACACAGACAACTCTCTCTTCCTCTCAACAAATTCCAACACATGTGAGAGATGCAACCATATAGCCAAACTGGAGGCTAAGCTCTCTCAACTCAGTACTGGCGTAACCAGTCAGGAGGAGAAGGAAACCACACTCACTACAATTCCAGTCTCACATAGACCTACCACGACAGCAAACCAAACACATAAACATACTCGGAGGCTCTAAATAAAAATCTGCCTAAGCAGCAGAGACCTACAAAGCAGACACCCAGGCAACTGCTACCCCAAAACAAAACACGTGCAACACATAGCTCACAAAGCCAGTGTGCCGAACAGTCACAGCCCTTAAGGCTAAATAACACACCTGATACACTTGTAATAGGTGACTCTATCGTCAGGCACACTGACGTCCCGCTCACCAGGCTGAACAAGGAGAAGGTCATGTCCTGTCGGGCGCTAGGATCCACCACATAACACAAGCACTCAGGTCACTCCAAGGCAAGTACAAATATGACTCCGTCATTGTCCATGCTGGTGTGAATGACCTAAGACGTACCTCCCTGGACTACATGAAAAGAAACATAGAGGAGCTCTCTGAACATGTAGCCCAGGCCGGTATGACCCTGACCTTGAGTAGCATCTTACCCTCACCAAGAATGATGCCACAATATGAAGACAAGATGATCAATTTCAACACTTGGCTTAAGTATTGGTGTCATTCAAAGGGGATCCAATGACTGTCAGCCTGGGATGACATGCTCGACAAACCACGATGCTTCGCTAGGGACGGCTTGCACCTGTCACCCCTGGGCTTTCGGATATTGGCAAAGGCTCTTGCTACCCCCATAGTGCCTTTTTTAGGTAAGGCTCAAAAGACAAACCTACCTCCATAGGTATCACAAGGGATAAGAAACTAAGAGTAATGCTACTCAACGCCAGAAGTCTAAACCTCAAGATGCATGCACTCGAAACTCTCCTTAGCATGGAGAACATCGATATCTGTGCAGTAACAGAAACCTGGTTCAAGGCTCCCGAGAGCACCCCAGCACTATCAGGTTATACCTCATACCATGCTTTTCGGCCCCAAAACTTGGACCGAACCACAAAAGGAGTGGGAGTATCAATATTCGTCAAAGATACCCACACCTCCAGGTTGGTGGCACAGCACGAAGCATCAGAGACTATCCATGTGCAACTAACAGTGGGTAAAACTGCCTTGCAGTTTATAGCCTGCTACAGACCACCCTCCCAAACCCAGGAACCCCACTCGCCCTACCTGAGAACACTGGAAAATATGAAGGTCTCTCCAAACACCATTATATTGGGCGACTTCAACTACCCAAACATAGACTGGGAGCATTACTCTAGCTCCAACACCCTAGCCCAAAGGTTCCTAGAATTTATAAACTCAAATGCTATGGAACAACTTGTTACCACTCCCACAAGAGGGGAAAACATACTGGACCTGATCATCACCAACATGGGGACTCTATGCTCCAGACCAGAAGTGTATCCCTCACTGTTAAAATCAGACCATAAACTAATCTCACTGGATATTCACATCCCAACCCCACCCCCTACCCAGAAAACCACAGTGAAAAACTTCTCTAAAGCAAATTTCACACTCCTCAAAACCGAGGTGGAATCCTTCAAAGCCCCCGGGCCTGTGGAAAATACGGCCCAGACCGCAGAATCCTTTATAAACGCATTCTATGCACACCTTCAGGAATGCATGGATCATGCAATCCCAAATAAAACCAAACCGACGTCTGGTGGACCCCAGCCATAAACAAACTATACAATAGAAGGAGGAAGCTACTACATGATAGAGCAAAATCCCAAAAAGGGAAGGCATCTCTGATCAGTATTAGCAAAAAACTACGGGCACTCATAAAATCATCTAAGGCCAGCTTCGAGAGAAAAATTGCACAGGACACTAAGGATAATCACAAGGCTTTCTTTAGTTATGTTAGGAACCTGGTGGGAATTCCCAGATATGCTCAGAATTAGTCCAAAATGACAAAAAATACACCGAACCCACAGACATTGCCAACATCCTAGCTGAAAGGTTCAGCAAACTCCCCACCAAAGGGCAAATATCTATCCCAGCAGAGTGCTGCCCCCCTGACATCTCAGATGCTCAGGTAAGAGCCGCCCTCTCCAAAGCAAAAAACACAGCATCAATGGGACCAGACTGTGTCCCGGGCTGCGTCCTACATGAACTCCAAGAAGAGCTAAACCCAAACCTAAAACTACTGTTCAATCTCAGCCTTACTACAGGATATGTACCCAAAGAGTGGCGTACAGCAACAGTGGTCCCTCTACACAAAGGTGGTGCCTCAACGGATCCTGGAAACTATCGCCCCATAAGCCTGACTAGCTTGGTCTGCAAAGCTATGGAAAGGATCATCATGGACCTCATAAATAAAGATATTGGGGACCTACAGATACTGGATCCTACCCAGTTCAGCTTTGTTAAGGGCAGATCCTGCCTCTTAAACCTGGTCGATTTCTTTGAAACAGTCACCAAGGCCATTGACGAGGGGAAGGTGGTCCACACAGCCTACCTGGACCTCGCAAAAGCCTTCGATACAATACCCCACTTGGGCATTATAGATAAGCTCACCAGCTTAAATATAAACCCCTATGTCACTAGATGGGTTGCAAACTGGCTCAAGGACAGAACCCACATGGTTAGAATTGCTGGAGCCATGTCAGACTCCAAACCAGTTACAAATGGCATCCCACAAGGCTCAGTCCTGGGACCTCTGTTGTTCGGTATATATTTCTCGGAGGTACAGGCCAACACGGAAGGACTGTGGCTGACCAAGTTCGCAGATGACTGCAAACCGGGTGCCATAATAGACTCTCCAGCTGACACAAGCATCCTCCAAAAGGGCCTCATAGAAACAGACAACTGGTGCCAGAGCCATGGCCTCAAGCTAAACACCAAAAAGTGTATAGTCATCCCCTTTGGCAAAAATAAAGTGCCCACAAATTACCACATAGATGGTAATCCATTAAGTACAGAAGAAGTAATTAGGGACCTGGGGACCCAAGTTCATAGCAATCTCTCATTTGACAACCACGTGGCCAAAGTGGTTATAAAAACATTTTATATAGCCCACCTAATCATGAAGGGATTCACATCTAGATCAGGGGAGGTCATCGTGCCTCTTTACTCATCCCTCATCAGGCCCATAATTGAGTACAGTGCCCCTTTTGGGGTGTACCTTACCAGACACCTGCAGCAACTGGAAAGACCCCAAAAGTACCTCACCAAGAGGATCAAAGGGCTCAAACAGATGCCATATGCTGCCCAGTTAAAGAAACTCCAGCTCTACTCAGTGGCATACCGCCTGCTCAGAGGCGATCTGTGCCTGACGTATAAAGCCATATCCAACCTGGAATTAATGGACATGCTGCACCTCAGAAAATCCAACTCCCATCGAGGTACGCGCTTGAGAGACTTGAACCTCAGCACTGAAATAAATAGGGCATGCTGGAGGGACAGATTCATAACCCAGAGGCTCCCTTCACTCTGGAATAAAATCCCAGTCCAGGTTAGGCAGAGTCCCTCATTGACTCTCTTCAAGAGGAATCTTGATGAGTGGATGGGAGATCGTATGTTTACCCCGGGTATCACTTCTATGTCACTGTTAGACAGAGGCACAGTATACTAACCTCGAAAAAGGGCATAGCAAAATTAATTTAAAATGGGTGGCGAAAGCCAAACACACTCTGGCTAGGCTTATAAATGCCCTAGGGCAGATAACCTAGTATGAACCTATGAACCTATATTCATAACATCAAACTCAAGTAAGCAAAAGAACACAGCATTGAACCAGAAAATAGCTGAACATAACTACATCACACAGTGGAAGTAGGTAGATGTGTGAAATTGCAGTACAGCAAGAATTGGGTTTTTGCCCATTATTGACTGTAGTGTGATCTCACAGTTGGTGTACTTCATTAGCAGGGAGTGTGTGGGCACATCCCCTCACATGGTTTGGATGCAAGGATGTCTTGTCTCCTGTATAAAAAAAAAGTTTGTAATGTTCTTGGCTGTCTTCTGTTAGATGATGGTGTTTTACTTATTTGGGTCCTATGTTATATAAGTTGACATTTTGGCAAGTCAGTGTTCTAACATAGACCTTCCTGACTCCAGTGTCACCCTCTTACTTTACTGCTAGGATACTGGTTAAAATCTTTACTAACCCTTTAGTAGCAGTTCTATTCTGGCAGTGTAGGTCAGATGCAGGATGACAAGTCTGGGTTTATGCAATCTCCTCAAGTCACCAGCCTCTTTTGCCTAGTATGCTTGCCTTTTTATGCTTTTGCTTGTGGGCTACAGTTACTCCATCTTTCTGTATCCCACTATTTACAATGTATGCAGCTGTTCCAGGGTGCCTCAATTTCATGATTTACTGTGGGGTTGGTTGCACTGTTACCCATGGCTAATAAGAAACTTTGCAGTATTGCTTGGCACTGCATCTTTTATGTAGGTGGTGCTGGTGGTTTATGATCTATCTTTATTACCTGTTTTTTTTTTTTTCATAATTTGTAGTTTGAAGATGGCATGTAAAATGACTTGCATCTGGCTTCTAGTGTACTGTGTGGGGCTTGTCTACCATTTGTTAGACATCACTTGTGTTGCAGTAGTGATTTACACTCAGATCATTTTCTTGCTCTCCATTTTCAGGAATGGATAACCACATCACTAAATACTCATTCCTTCCTGTCTTTGGCTGACCCTGCTCTATTTTTGTAAGTTGAGGTAGCTGCATGACATATGGAAATACAGCCACTGGTTAGTCGAGCCTGACACTGTGTGTTAAATAGCAAGCTCAATAAATTGAATGAAGCCTCCATGCAAATTCTTGAAAACTGTAAAGCAAAAACCATGAATGTCCTGTAGAGACCTCGTAAATATTTAAGTGCTTTTGTTCTTCAAATTCCAGACTTAATCAGAAGTAAAACTGCTCATCTAACTCACTCTTGTATACCAATTTGTAAAAACATTAATTACTCACCTTAAAGATATACACATCCTTAGATAAAAACTTTAATTTAGTGTGTATTTGGTCTTTTACTTCTCAAAAATACAGCTGATGGAAGTTTGGTCATTCAAACCTGGGTCTTCATCAGTCTCCAGTGTCAATTGGCAATTTAATTCTCTCACTAACAATTAATTTTCCTAACCACCTCAAATTTATTTAGTTTCACCCCTTCTAACACAAAAAATAAAAATTTGTTGAAATTCACACAATGTTTTGGCACGCTTTGTGAATGCATTATTATTGTCCTGCTTGCATATAACTTATACATGTTGATAAGTGTTTCTTTAAAGCTTTCGTAGTCTTCCCAACATGAAAAGCAAGACAAGAAAGACATTTTGCTAAGTAAGCTGTTCCAAAAGTATTACAATAAAAATGCCCTTGCCCATAAATAATTTGATCGCTTATTATATCAAAATTACCTGTATTAATAAACCTACACTGCTTGCATCGCCCACATTTAAATATTACTGTATTGGACATATTTGTCAAATTCAGTATCATTCTTTCAAGCCTTGTTTTATGGTTGTATCCATTTCTCTATGTAAAGCATGCTTTATTTCCTATTTTGTCCATCAGTCCTTTCTCTCCTGAAAAAATGTTCCAGTGTTTCTTAACAATAGCTTCTATATTTATTATCTGTGTAATATGATAAGCAAAATGTGCACTGAAAATTAATCAGGCTATTGTCCATTTTCTTATCCAAATGTTTCTTCAAAATAGGAGCAAACATGTTGCCTCTTTTCTTATTTACTTCATAATTAACATTATGAACAAGGCTAGAAGAATACTTTCTTTCTAAAAATATTTTTAAAACTTTCACCTCACAAAAAAATTGTCATCCTACATAAAACATAATAGTCTAATACATTGTCCCTCGACAATATTTTAAGTTTATAAGTATGCCCACTAGAAAAATGTAAAAATGAGTTACTATATGTGTGCTTCCTATATAGTATAGATATAATATAAAACCATTATTAACCATATCTTTAGAAATAAAATCATCCGAAAAGTTAATACCACCATCTGAATAGTCATGACTACATGATAAAAATGTAGTAGTTCCCTCTAAATACTTAAAGAACTGATGCAACATATCATAACTGTCTTTCCATAATATTAGGATTTCATCCAAAAATCTAACATAAAAGTGAACATATTTAAAAAATCAGAATTAAAAATGTGTACATTTTCAAAATTACTTAGGACTAAATTTACAAATGTGGGTGTCACCACTGCCTCTATTCCAACACCAATGTTTTATCCAAAAAAAAAAAAAAATAAAATAAAAAATGGTTATCAGTTAAGGCTATATCTGTCATGTTACATATAACATTCATTTTATTGTTAGATAAACTACTGGAAGTGTTCAACACTTCTCTGAACTACTCTATATCTAACTTCTGTGGTATTACTGTTAATAAATTATCGATATCTGCTGTAACAAAAACTAATCATTCACTGTATTCAGTGTCTCCTAATAAATCCAAAAGATACCAAGAATCATTGAAAATGTGTGGAAACATTTGTTGTACGTGTTTAACCTTCCTATCTACCTATGTATAGGTAGTGGCTCAGTTTTACTTCCTCTAGTTGAAGTTATAGGTTACAAGGGGGGAATCCCTTGGGTTTTTGTGAATTTTTGGTATACAAACATTTATGGAATCTTAGTTTTTTTTCACTTCTAAAATGTTATATACATCATAGTTGACTGATTAATAAGTAATTAATTCAAGAATATATCTATTTTTCTATATTCCAAAAATGTTTCATTACTAGATGAAACTGCATAAAAATTCTCTTCATGTAATAAACTCGTTATTTTTCCAATCTACGTAATGGAATCTATGACCATGACACCACCCCTCTTATCTGATTTCATAATATATATGTTTTTATTTGTAGCTAAAACTGTACTGCCATGGATATTCATAATATAGAATGTGCTCTTACTTTTCATTCCTATTAAGGAATGGATTTCGTTTTAAACCACAGAGTCAAAAGTGTTAAAAATCTCAGACAATTGCAGATTATTTGTACTTTGACTCTGTGGTTTGGAACACCCTTCACCCAAACCATGCACTGAGGTGAAGTACAAATTTCTTAAATACAATTTCAGTTCTATCAATTCTTTTTCTTTCGGCTGCTCCCATTAGGGGTCACCACAGCAGATCAACTGTTTCCATTTCTTCCTGTCCTCTGCATCTTTCTCTGTCACACCAACCACCTGCATGTCCTCTCTCACCACATCCATAAACCTTATCTTAGGCCTCCCTATTTTCCTGTTACCTGGCAGCTTCATCCTTAGCATCTTTTTCCCAATATACTCTTCATCCCTCCTCAGCACATGTCCAAACCAATGTAATTTTGCCTCTCTGGCTTTGTCTCCAAACCTCCCAACCTGGGCTGACCCTCTAATATACTTATTCCTAATCCTGTCCATCCTCATCACACCCAGTGCAAATCATCTTCAACTCTGCAACATCAAGCTCTGACTCCTGCCTTTTTGTCAATGCCACTGTCTCCAACCCATATAACATAGCTGGTCTCACTACCCTCTTTGTAGACCTTCCCTTTCACTCTTACTGGCACTCGTCTGACACAAATCACTCCTGACACTCTTCTCCACCCACTCCATCCTGCCTGTACTCTCGTCTTCATCTGTCTTTCAGACTCACCATTACTCTGAACTGTTGATCCCAAGTACTTAAACTCATCCACCTTCACCACCTCTACTCCCTGCATCCTCACCATTCCTCTATCCTCCCTCTCATTCACACACATATATTCTGTCTTAGTCCTGCTGACCTTCATTCCTCTTCTCTCTAGAGCATATCTCCACATCTCCATGGTCTCCTCCATCTGTTCCCTACTCTCACTACAGATCACAATGTCATCTGCAAGCATCATAGTCCACGGGGACGCCTGTCTGATCTCGTCTGTCAACCTGTCCATCACCATTGCAAATAAGAAAGGGCTCAGAGCTGATCCTTGATGTAATCCCACGTCCACCTTAAATGCATCAGTCACTCCCACCGCAGACCTCACCACTGTCACACTACCCTCGTACATATCCTGTACCACTTTTGCTTACTTCTTTGACACTCCCGACTTCCTCATAGAATACCACAACTCCTCTCTAGGCACCCTGTCATATGCTCTAAATCCACAAAGATACAATGCAACTCTTTCTGACCTTCTCTGTACTTTTCCATTAACAGTCTCAGAGAAAACATCGCATCTGTAGTGCTCTTTCCTGGCATGAAACCATACTGCTGATCACTAATCATCACCTCCCTTCTTAACCTATCTTCCACTACTCTTTCCCATAACTTCATGCTGTGACTGATCAGTTTAATCCCTCTGTAGTTACTACAGCTCTGCACATCACCCTTATTCTTAAAAATCCTTGTGCTATTGTAGCTCTGTTAGCTGGCAAAAAATTAAACCCTTTTCTAAATAATTCAATGTGTGTATTTTTACTAGATATATCAGTGAAACTGAATATATGAAAATTATTAAAAGTCTCACATTGTTGTATTTCTGTTTTATGATGTCCTTCCATATCACTGTTGTAGTATTCATAACCATAGGGATCCCCTACCAAGGGTGGCCCAATGTCTGGCCAGTATACCAAAGCCTTTAGGATGCCCTAAGGAACACTGTATATCACACGTATGCTCCTTGCGTAACGTTGGGCATAAAGATGATGCCCGGATGTACCATCATCAGAACTTTTTTGCCACCAGTCTGAATGCCATCTCTGATTGTTGGTCTAATCGTTCGAGTCATTGCTGGTGTACCTAGCCATTCTAAGTGTCCCGTTAGGGTTTTTCGCTTATCTTCTGTTGCGTTTATTTTATTGTGGGGTTTCATGTCATCCAGGAAGGGTAAATGCCAGTGTGGGAGACAAATCCCTCATAAAGACCATCACAAGCAGTGCTTGTTTTGGGGCTTTTCATGATCATACATCCTGCAATGGTCAGGCTTTTGTGCCAAAGACCTTACGCACTTGTCTTTCATCCCTGTCTATTTAGAAAACCAGTGTCTCAAACTTTTAGCGAAAGATGCTGGGAAGAGTACTTCCTAGCCTGAGGGTCAGCTGTCTTCAAAGAAGAAGGCCAGAAAAGTTAGGTTGGATTCTTCAGCCGCATCTCTTACATCAGTTGTCTCTCTCAAGATTGATGAAAGCCCAGAGGTTCACTGGTTTGTGGGTTGGATTCCTCTGATGTGATTGTTTCAGAGGCCAGCATGGATCCAGCTGCTCGCACATCCTCAGAGGCCTTGTAGACATCCATTTTGGGTGTTCAGAGGGAACCACTGGTGATTATCACTGAAGGCCTAGGGGGGTTCCTTGGATTCTGGTGAGGAAGGAAGTCCTGACTACAGTTATTGAGTATAGGCCAATGTTGGAGCCATCTATGTTTCATAAGGCAGACTTCCCGTTAAAAAGAAGCAAAAGCCAAAATATGTTTCTTCTGCTCCCAAGAACCCTCAAAGTAAATGACAGAATTTTACACAGGACTTTAGTGCCCTTATGGCCTTGAAGCCTCCTCAGGGGGTCTCTGTTCCGGCTCCTCCTTGGTCATTTGTCTCTCTCAAGAGACCTAGGGTTCAGGATTCCTCTGAAGAAGAAGAGGATAGAGATGAGGAGTTCTTGGCCTATTTTACCCAGATTCCTTCCTGTCTGGAGTATGATTCTGAGGAAGAGTATTCTTCTAGCCCTGAATCTCCCTTTGAGGAGATTTCCTTTGGGGATACCATTGCTAGGATGTTAGAGTTCTTAAAATGGGATTGTACCCAGGTGTCTGAAGTGCAGAGGAGATATTATGAGTTCCTTCAAATGGAATCCCCTAGATCCTCTGCTGTTCTTTCTGTGTTGACTGCTCTACTCAATGTTTTTTTTTTCTGCTTCTCAGGCTCTAGAATCTCAACCCCCTAGTCCTAAGAAATCAAACTAATTTTATAAAGTGCCTGATGATTGTAAATTCCTTTACAAGTGTCCATCTGTTGACCCTTCTGTGGTCTCTGTGGCATCTGATAAGCCTTCAAAATTATTGCACTTGACTAAGTTTCTTCCTTCTGATAAGGACAACAACATCATGGAAAAGGCTGGGTAAGAAGGTTTATACTTCAGCAGCCATAGCCTTTTGGGCTGTTAATTATCAGACTCACGACCAGCTATATTTTGTCTCTCCTTTCTCAAGCTTGTCAAATTTTTCAGACCTTCCCGATTATGAGAGTAAGATTTCTACTTTGTCTTTGTTAGGGGCTTTTTCTCAAGTAACTCACCATTCCGTTAAGTGTAGTTGTTTTGCAGCAGATGCTTCCTCTAAGGCTACTGCTTCAGGATCTCTTTTGAAGAGATATTCCTGGCTATGGCTTTAACCTCTGCCTGATGATATTAAGGGCAAGTTGATGGATACTCCTCTGGACAACAAATGTTTGTTTGGTGCTGCTGCTGCTGATTTATTCAAGTCTCTGCAGAAGAAAGGCAAGGAGTTACAGGATCAGAAACATATTTTGTTTTCACCATTGTCTAAGGTCCAGAGGAACTACCGTACAAAACCAGCTTTTGTTAGAAGGCAGTCTCATCCGCCTCATAAAGGTAAAAAAGGTGATAGGAAGGCTATTCCAGCTAAATCTACTTAAACTACTCCTGCTCAGAAGCCTTCCTTTCCTGATAAACCAGGTGTTGTCTGACTGCCAGACTCTTCCCAGCTACATTCCTCTTTTATTTGTCTTTCTCTGTGTCTTCCTCTTTGGTTAAGCATAACCCAAGATTCTTGGGTTCTTTCCATCATTCGCCAAGGATATTTCTTGGCTTGGAAATCTCTTCTGCTCTTCATGGGCATTCCTCAGCCACGTCAAGAACAGTTGAGCTTTTTGCCAGGTGCTTCAGGATCTTTTGACTCTGGGAACTATTCAAGAGGTTCCAACTGCTCGAAGGAGGAAATGGTTTTATTCCAGAATGTTTTTTGGTCCCCAGAAAAGAGGGCACTTGGAGACCCATTCTGGATCTTTCTCACCTGAATACTTTTCTGAAGGTTCCTTACTTTAAAATGTTATCCCTTCAGACATTGTTCCCTTTGCTGCTTCCATAGGCTTTTATGGTTGCTCTGGATTTCAAGGATGTTTACCTCTGTATCCATATTCATCCCCTTTTCAGGAAATGTTTACATTTCTCTGTTGATTCCTGGGATTTTCAGTTCTCTGCTTTGCCATTTGGCCTTTCTACTTCCCCAAGGATATTCACCAAATGCCTAGCCTTGTGATTCCTTTTTGCAGGACTCCAATGATCCAAGTTATTTCCTTACTTGGATGATCTCCTGTTTCAGGCATCCTCTCCAGATATCCTTTTACAGCGACTTCATTGTGCCACTTTCCTTCTGCAAAGCCTGTTGTTCACTATAAACTTCAAAAGGTCTTTGCTGACTTCTTCTTAAGACCATGTTTTTCTGGGGTACAGGATTCAGACGGTGCTGACATGTCTGCCTCCTCCCAGGGTCTTGACTTTCATTTCCTTCTTTCAAATTCTTCTTCTGACCTCTGTCGCACCCAGGGAGTTTTTGAGAGCTCTGGGATTTTATTGGTATCCACGATCCCTATGCTCCCTGTAGCCAAACTCCACGTGAGAACATTTCAGTGTTTTTTATGTCAGTTTGGCTTCAACATGCGCACTCCCTAGACTTTTTAGTTCCTCTCCTTCCTTGTCTAAAGAAGGAATTCACTGGGAGATTCAGCAGTTGTCTCTAAACCCAAGGCTCCCCTTTCATCCCCCTCTTCCCTTTTAGGGGGCTGTTCACAGACACCTCAAATGTGGGATGGGGAGCAGATTTTGGCTCCCTGAAGATGCAGGGGGTATGGTCACCTCTTCAACAGAAAGAGCACACAAATGTCAAAGAGATGAGAGCTCTTCTGTTAACGCTTTTGGCTTTTCATCCTTTTTTTTTTCACCAGGACCTGTCAAGTTATTTCCAGACAATACCACAGTGATGTGGTATGTAAACAAATGGGGGGGGGGGGAGATCTTCTTTGCTGGATGGCACTCTGTTGTGAGATCTGGCTGTCCAGTATGACATGGCTCTTCAGACAGTGTACATTCCCTCAGGTCAAAACATTGTGGCAGACACTCTGAGCAGTTCCTTAACTCAATCCTGTGAATGGATGCTTCACAGGGATGTATTTCTAGACATTGTCCACCAGTGGGGTACTCCTCAAATAGATTTATTTGCCTCCCCTCTGAACAGACATCTTCCTCTATTTTATGCCAGAGTCCTAGATCCTTTGGCTTGGAAGGTGGAGTTCCTCTCTCCTTCTTGGAAGGGGATGTTTCTTTAAGTGTTCCCTTCCCTTCCCTTCATTTCAAAAGGCCTGTTCAGAATTCAACAGGACACTCCTAAAATCTTGTTGGTGACTCCTTTTTGGCTGAGATAGCATAACAAGTTACCTCACAGGGTGGACCTACTCATACAAGGCAAGGGATCTCTCATCCGTCCCCACCTGTCCACTCTTCAGCTGACACTGTAGGTGATTGGATATTGATTCCACATAGACACCTTTTTTCTGAGGGTTGTGGTTAAGGCTTTGCAGGAGGCCAGGAAACTCAATACTAGGAAATCCTACTTATCCATATGGGATAGGTTTACTCTCTGCTGTCATTCTCGTAACCTGAATCCACTTTTTGTGGATAATCCTTTGGTTCTCCTATCTGTGTGAATTGCTCAATGCTGCTCTGGCCTATTCTTCTGCTAAGGCTCACTTATCAGCTATTTCTGCTTGTTTGCCTTTTTCTACACCTTTGGCTTCCAGGTTTGAAGCCAAACAATTTCTTAAAGATGTCCTTCATTAGACCTCCCTGGAAACCTGTTCCTCCTCTTTGGAATCTAATTTTGTTTTGGAAAAATTGACTCAGCCTCCTTCTGAACCTGCTGCTTCAGCTTCCTTGCAACATTGTTCTTGGAAGACTGTTCTTTTGTTGGCTCTTACTTCTGCCAGGCAGGTGTCTGAGCTTCAAGCCTTTATGGCTTGTCCTCCTTTTTTGGTGTTTCATAAGGACAGGGTGTCCTTGTGAAGTAATCCATCTTTTATGCCTAAGGTGGTTAATGAGTTGTCTCTTAGCCGGTCTATTCACTTGCCCACTTTTTTCCTCTCTCTGCAAGTGAGATGGTGATGTACACATTGGATGTGTGTAGACAACTCAGATTTTATTTTGATAAGACAAAGACTATTAGGAAATCTGATCAATTGTTTGTTTCTTTTCATGCTAGGTCCCTAGGTTTCGCTGGATGAAAGCAAAGTATTTCTTCTCGGATTCAAAAGCTATTTCTGTTTTTTGTTCTTTTCATGGCAACAGCCTTCCTTTTCCTGTTAAGGCTCATTTTACTAGAGCTGTGGCTTCTTATGGTGCTTTTTTCCAGGGTATGGATACTAATTCTATTCTTGAGTCACCTACCTGGACTTATGTGCTTACTTTTACCAAGCACTACAAGTTGGATAGAATTTCCAGAGCTAGAGCTGGTTTTGCTAGGGCCATTCTTCAAACCTTCTTAGAGGGCTCAGCTGGTCCTTCCTCCTCCCAGGTTTCTTCATGAGCTTTGGCACTCTCGCTACTGTTAGGAATAATGCAATGGTGGTATGGAAGGACCTAGTACAGTTGTGTAAAATCTTACCATAATGGTATATATCCTAGTATTCACTCCTTTCCTCCATCCCATGGTCCATTTCTCTTTTGGGTGTACTGCTTGCCTCCTTTTTCCTTGGTCTGGTATTCTTACTGGGGCTGACAGTTCTGAATGTGGTACATCCAGACATCACCTTTATGCCCCACATTATGTGAGGAGTATACATGTGACATACAGCTTACCTTTAGGCAACATAAAGGCTTTGATATACTTGCCAGATGTCAGGCTGCCTTTGGCAGAGGATCCCTACTGTTATGAATACTGCAACAGTGAAGAGAAAGATGTCTACCGTTATGGTAAGATTTTACTCATCTGTATTTTCTCCTACTACCATTCTGTTCTCTGCCAATGTCCTCTCTCCTGATAACTGTTATTGGAGTCTGCTCAATCCGGTAGCCGATTCTTTTTCTTGGCTAATCGCTTTGACCTCCTTACTTGAAGTTTGGCTAAAAAAATTAGGTTGTACATTATCATCTTGCAATTCGCCCAAAGTTTCCAAGGAAGATCTGTCTTTATTAGATGCTGGGTTATTACTACTTTGGGGTGCTGGACGATGTGTCATTAGTTGTGTTTTGAGAAGTAAAAAAAAAAGTACATGATATATGAAAGTTTTTATCTAAGGATATGTTACTTTAAGGTGCTCAATTTAATGTTTTTACAAACTGTTATATAAGAGTGAGTTAGGCGAGTACTTTTAGTTCCGATGAAGTGTGGAATTTAAAGGATGAAAACACTTAACTAATAAACTTTCCTGAGTTCTCTACGGGACATTTGTGGTGGTTGTTTTTAAAATAGTAAGCAGTTTCTGTGCTAAATTGCCAATATATTATGCTACTCTTCTTAAGTCTGGGATGGCAGTTGTATCTAAACCAAGTACAGCTATTTAATTGAATGGTGTTTTCAAGGCTATGCGACTATAGTTAGCACTCTGTTTTTGAGTGTCTTGTCTCCAAACTTATGGTTTGAAACACATCTCTATTATAAGATTTTGGCGCTCTAATAAGTGTCACTGTCGTGGCTGTTAGTACTTCATGGATCAGTTGTCACTGGACCCCTCCACTTGTAATGTATAATATGCATTGCTGTAGCTCTGTACCTTCATCTTATAATTTACCAATTTTTGCTTGTATTTATTTTAATTTCAGTTGAGCAATTGGCTGCATTTGCTGCTGTCGTAAAACAGATGCTGGAAGATGTTCAAGAACGTCTTGTTTACAGAACTCACATCTATATTCAAACAGATATCATAGGATACAAGCCTGCTCCAGGAGATTTGGCGTACCCTGACAAACTTGAAATGATGGAGGTAGTGAATCAGATTGTTTTATTCATTATCATTAACATTTGTTGCAGATTTAACTGAAGGATGATTTAGTGTTCATTTAAAATGAATGGAAATTTCTGTAATTGTGTTTGTAGATTTATTGTATGTACTGTTTGGGTAAAAAAAAGTAATAAAATATGTGTAATGAGTGCTCAGATGCGCCATGTGGCTGTGAGAGTAAATGAGAATGTCAGAGTTGAAGATACCGCTGTTTGTTGCAATTCAGTAGTATTCATTGGAGATTATTATGTTAGAATTGCAAAAGATCTCGACTGAGTTGTATGGTTTCTTGAAAAGATTTGGTAGCAAACATGAGGATGATACAGGGGGTTTCTGATCAAGCTAATTCCATCTTATATTTGCAAGATAAGAGTGAAGTGGTGAGAAAGCAATTTATAGATCTCAGCATTGAATTGGCCATGGCAAGGCATAAACCGGTTGAGACAGAATACAAGGCTCAGCAAGGAAAGAATTTTTGAGCTATGGAATTTTCAGGGGGGGTAGAAAGTACAGTTGTAAAAGTAAAATAAGTCTTTTTTTTTTTTTTTACTCAAGAAATTTTTATTAACATTTTTTCCATATCTTCAAATAGATTGAACCATAAATAGTGAAACATAAAATAATATAATCAACTAGTCAACTGTTTACAAAAGAAACTGTATACAGTTGCCTAGGTATACAATCTGTAACATCACATTTCCGTATACAATATGCAGTTTGTATTAAGATGCATGTTGTGCTAGAATGCTGTGGTGGTGCAGCGGTTAGCGCTGTCACTTCATAGCAAGAGGTTCTCCCATTCGATTCTCAGCTGGAGCACCTTCTGTGTGGAGTCTGCATGTCCTCCCCACGGTCGAGTGATGTTAAAGACATGCAGGTAGGTGCGAGCGTGAATGGGTGTGCCTTCTTTGGAGGTTGGGTGTCAGGCTGGCAACTCAGCACTGTAAAAATCCACTGCCAATCATTAGCGGACCGGAGTTCCATTGTGGTGACCCCTAACCGTGAAAAACCGAAAGACATTACTTTTATTAAGATGCTGTGCTGACTAACCAGATCAGTTTGTTTTGCCCAATATTTCGTCAACTTTCTGTCAATAAGTGATGTATAATGTTGTCTTATCAGTTCTTTTCTTTATGGTTGCTACTTCTGTTTGAGATGCAAAGACTGTGATTTTCTTGAAATGTTGAAAAGTTGGTGGTACTTTATTCTTCCAGTAAGTTGTTATGGCTTTATGTGCAATGGCAAGCAATGTCCGCAGTAAAGGGTATTTCACTTTTGGGACACTTTGTGATATGGGTAAATTAACAAAACTAATGACTTGTTTAACTGCAAAGTATCATTAAAATTTGTTTGAAAGAAATAATTTCAAAACAATATTTTTTCAGTGAATGACAATCACAAAACGTGTTCCCAATCTGCTTTTGTATGCATTTTGCATCTCCAGCAAGTCAATATGTTTCTAATATATTAGTTCTAATCTATGAGGGGTTAGAAAGGATCTATGTAGGAATTTCCATGCATATAGTTTCCGCAGAACTGACTTGGTAGTAAGGCTTGGTGATAAAAGGATCATTTCTTTTTCATTTTTATCAGGATCCTTCTGATTAATCTGATTATAATAATTCCAGTAACTATTATTGGTATAGTTCTTTGTTTCTTTAAGTGTCTTATGAATTTGGATAGATATCCTTGTCCTTTATAAGTATTATTTATTAAAAGTATCACAAGATTTATGAACTTAGGAATATTATTTTTAAAAGTTGGTGTTATCAATTCCAGCTTATTTGTGATGTACTGTCTTATTTGTTGTATTGGTAGCCACAATTTATCATCTAACTCAAATTTCCTTTTGATTTGATCTGGTGTGAGTAATGTATTGCCATTGAGTACTTGATAGCAATAAATCACTTTTTCTTTAAGCTCTTTAATTACATTTGAATCAAAGGTAGTTATACATACTTGTGTACAAGCTATAGGATGTAATATAAAAAAAAACGTCATTTTAGCTGGGTTCATGTTTATATATTTTCTAAACAGTATTATTGTTTCAGTAACAATTATATATTTTGTTTTTATACTTTTATTAAATATTATGTTATCTCTTATCACATTATAAAATACTGATGTTGGATTTATATTATATTGTTTATGGGCTGAGTTATTACATATAGATTCATTAATTAATTTCCATTTGGCTGTATAGGTTGAGTTCAGACATAGAGTAACTGTTTTAGTAATAGATACCAATGAATAAATCTCTATATCTGGTAGATTAATTCCACCCTTCTCCCAACCTTTTAAATGGTTGTTAAGTGCGATTGTAAGGTTATTGTTAAACCAAATGAAATTCAGCATCATTTTATTGTATTGCTGTATAATTTTCTTAGTAGGAGGGATGGAAAAGGATTGTTTATAATATAACAATTTTGAGAAATGATTGATTTAATTATATACAACCGATCTTCTATTGTATAAAACATCTTATTCCATTTCTGCATTAATGATTTTATTTGACTTAGTATATGAATATAGTTAATATTTATTGTTTCTCTAGTGTTGCTAGTTTGTAAGATTCCTAGGTATTTAATGTTATCAGGCGCTAAGTACTTAACAAAGTCACTATTTAATTCCCTTTTATTTGAGTTAATTAAAAAAATTTTAGTTTTGATTTTGTTAAATACAAGACCAGAAATAGTTTGAAAGCAATTCATTGTTTGAAATAATTCAGTTAATGATTTATCTTTATCAGATATTGTCAACGTGATGTCATCAGCAAATAACTGCGTTTTCATTTCCAAGTTAAGTTATGCCTTTAATATTTGTGTTCTTTCTAACATAGTTAGCAAAAGGCTCAATTGCTAATGCAAACAGTAAAGGTAAAAGTGGGCATCCTTGCTTAGTTCCTTTTCTAATAATTATAGAAGTAGAGAGACATGACCCAGTGTTAACATAGGCCAGATAATTTTCATATAGTATTTTAAGAATGTGAATTGTTGCGAAAAAAACATATTCTTCTAGTACCACCAGTAAATAATTCCAATCTATTGAATCAAAGGCGCTATTGATGTCTAGATTCACCAGAGTCATGTCTCTTGCCTTAATAGATTATGTTGATTTAAGTAAGAATTTCTTTTAATATTATAATAGGTGTTTCTATCTTTTATGAAACCTGTCTGGTCATGATCAATTAATAATGGTAATATATGTTTAATTCTCACTGTATGTCTTGCCATAAACATTTTGTAATTTACATTTAACAATGAAATGGGCCTGTAGGAAGAACATTCTGAGGCATTTTTTTCAGATTTCAGAACAGGTGAGATTAAACTATATTTCCAAGAAGGTGGAACTAATATTCCTTGTTTAACTTGGTTAAAAACCTTCAACGATAACTGTTTAGCTTCTTTGGGCAATAACTTATACATTTCTGTGTTATGTTGTCATTTCGTGATACTTTATTGGGTTTCAGTTTTTAATTTGATTCTGCAACTCCGACATTATCTGCTTGTCAATATGTCTACTCTGTTGTTCCTGTATCTTGAGGTTTATATTAGTCTGAAGGAAATTTCTAATTGTTTCTTTTGATTTCATCTCTATGTTGCTAGTATTAATTTTTTGAGAGTGCGACTGAAATTTTTCTAGTATGCTGTTTAAGTCAGAAACTTTCTTATTAATGTTGGGATTATATATTTCATTTATTTGATTCATTTTAATAACTTTCTTAGTTGTATTTGTTATTTTTTTTTGATTCTTCGGATTCATTCAGTAAGAAATGTTTGATTTTTTTTCTAATTCTACCATTATTTTATGATGTAATATTTCAGTATATTCTTTATTTTTCATTGCTAAATCATTAGTTAATTGACTATGTCCTTTTTGTATATTAAGTTTAATAATATCCATCTCCTTTTGAAGTTCATTTAATTGCTTGTCCCATTGCTTCCTTTTATTTTTGTACCAAGTTAATGTTCTTCCATATATGTATGCTTTTAATGCATTCCATACATAGATTTCTGAAGTGTCTTCATTTGTTTAATTCAAGAAATTGTTGCAATTCTTTTATATAAAATTCTTTAAACTCTTTTGTAATAAGTCAGTTTCTTGAATGTCGTCAGTAAAAGAATACCATTTTTTACTAGACACCACCTGATAAAAAAGGGTCAGTAGCCTGATCCAGACTTAATAAACTTCTCCTGTCCAGTGGAAGTGGTACATGACCCAGGACAAGGTAAATATTTAGTTTTCTGTTTTTTGACTGGAAAGTTGGGGCAAATAGGATTATTAATGACAGCAGCAGCTTCCCCAGGGATGAGTACGCCCATCCTACCCCTTCTCCCAAGATTGAGAAGAGTGGCACTTCCATACCTACTAGAGAGACCCCAGCAGCTTCAGAGGACGTAGCTAACTACCAACACCTGAGGAATCCTGGTAAAACATGAGTGGTATTAGAAGCCAACTTTGACCACAGCAGAGTCACCCACTTGCAGTTGAGGCATATTGCAAGCCTACTATGGTGGCAAAGCCTGTTTAGTTAACTTTTTCTTTTTGTGGTTGGAAGAAGGGCCAACCATGGCACCAGTACCACCTTTTATGGTCAAGCCAAAAATGGTGGTGGTTTCCCAGGAAACTAAGCAGCACAAGCTGGTAAACTATAAGAAGTATTTAAAAGTAACTTTCCCCAGTTAAAACACAGTAAAAAAACTCAGTAATTTACTTTACCAGCCCCCCAAAAAAAGCAATTTAAACACAGTTTCTCCACAGGAAACATAGATTTTGAATATTTTAAATAACTTTTAAACTGTCAGAAACAAACGTGCACTCCAGTTTAAAAGTACAGTAAAGGACAGACAACAAAAACACATATTCCTAGCTTAAGAAATAATTTCTTAAACAGGAAAATAAGTTTAAACAATATAAATAATATGTGAAAGGTTTTTCCTTGAAGGGAACTTATCTGTCCATCAGTGACGGCAGCAGCAGAAGCCAGACTTTGATCCTCAAAAGCCTGCAGAGGAGCACTGTCTAGATGTACAAAAGCTCTGAAGAGCTTGGCTGATAGATCTCTCTTTGTCAGCCTGTCTTGAGTTGCCTACTGGTTTGGGCACATGGAAGGTGCCCTGAAGCTTTGGAAGATGGCCTGCAGTTGTATCCTTATCAGGATATAACCCACATAGATTAGGCTGTTGCAGCAGTGATCAATATGATGAACTTGTATTGAACTGTGTAGAGTATTGTGGCTAAAATGGCAACCTGGACTGGCATTTCAACCAAGAGTTTTCAAATTATTCATATTATGAGAACTCATTGCTCCCTTTGTTGGTATGAGATATGACAGTGCGGCAACCTAGAATCATTATATTTCAGTTAGAGGTCTGCCATATAGAAGAAGCATTAACTCATCTTTGGAGTTCAAGTAAAATGTGGATGGTAGACTGCAGAAAAGTTCTGTTTGTCATTACTTTTCTTGGGAAATGATCAACAGCAAGCTCAAGCTTTTGATGCTGTAAGGGAGTGATGCCTAAACATAAGATATACATTGCTGTATTCTGTTTGATTATGTTTTTCCTGATGAGATTGAGGCTAAATCCAAAGTGCATAAATGTTCACAATTTATAAACCAAAGAATGAGCTGGAAATAAGAAAACAACTTAATCAGATAAGTCAGTGGCTTTGCAGTTGCTGAAGGATGATGATTGACAGTTCATACAGGCTGTGTGTGTGAGGGAACTTTCTGGGACATGTTTGTTTTACATGTGAAACAATGTGAAGCAACTCTAGTGGACCATGATTATTTATTTATCTATTAATTATTGTTGTCAATATTGCAATTTCATGTTTTGATAGCCAAGTTATTAAAGTTTATTTCATGATTTGAAATTATATATGTGTGTGTGTCTATATATATATATGTATATATATATATATATATATATATATATATATATAAGCTTATTTCATGATTTGAAATTATATATATGTATTTATATATATATATATATATATATATGGTATACATAAAAGGTGAATGATGAGAATATGTGCAAGATGTAATTTAAATAGATGGGGTTTACTATTTGCTTAATGGTTAAAAAGATTGAGTTTACTTGTCCTTAACTCTTAAGTACTGACTCAGTGATACAGAGAGCTAGCTGCTTGTTATAAATGACAAAAGGCTGTACTGCAGTTATTTTTTATTTTTATTTTTTTTTGGGGGGGGGGGACAAAATATTGGTGAATGACTTTTAGATCATGACCTGGGAGGTGATGATGTTTGGATTTGATGATCCGAAAGAGGTATTGTGTGTTTGTTGTAAGGTGAATGTAAATAGTATATGCACATTGTGTTAGTTTCATATGAAGGCCTTTGAATAAATTGGTGTTGAAGAAGTGGGAGAGAGTCTGTAAAGCAATTTCCACTTGTCAGCTGAGATCCACCATTGTCATTATGTTAAAGGAGTTGTGCGTTTCCACAATTGAACTGCAGGAGAACACATGTATAATTGCATGTGTGAACTTGAATTCTTAGTGCATAGTTAGTTCTGCTGTTGTATGTAGTTCACTAGATTTAGCATATAAAAGTATAAAGTACTGCTTGTTAATTTTATCATAATTTGCAACTAATTGGGTTCTCAGTGTTTGAAATTATGAGAAGTTTCAGAATGCAAGTTGGTCGGCCCAGTTGTGGCTGCTTAGTGTGACTGTGCTGGTGCTATGCCTGGAAAATGTATCTCATTTTAACAGAATTAATAGAAATAGAAATGTAATGGTAAATTCCTTCTCAGAGCAAAAGGGATATCTGTTTTGTGGGACTGATTGTGGTGCCTGACTAACAGGTCAGGGCTGAAATTAACATGAAGCATATGCATATAAATAGTTAATATGGTAATCTAGGATGTTTCCTGAGACAGATAATACACTTCAAGGGTATTAAAGAGGAGCACATAGATAACAGGTAGATTGGTGAAGATTCACAAGGGGTCACCTGCTTGCATACATTTTGATTATTGTGGCAAAGGTAATTTTTGGTAGTTTATTGTACATGTAGGTAATCTAGGAAACTAAGTTAAGAACAGCAAAAGCCACCAATTGTCAGCCACCAAAACAGTTGTGGGAATTGTTTAAGCATCCACAGTTAAGGGCTTTTGACTTTTTGTTATCATCAGAACTCTGAATGCAGCTCAAACTAACTCCATTTAAAATAATACAAATGCAGACGCACCTCTAAAACAAACCAATCATCATAAACTAGTGATATAATCAGTAAAGAAAAAAGAAAAACTTTTTAAAGAGAACACAGACTCGGTTGATTTGTGTAAGTATCCCATGCACACACAAAAAAAAACTTGTTCCTAATGTTAGCCCCACTAAAAAATGCTAACGAAAATCATTCAAAAGATATGTACAATGTTTTACGAATAAATGAAACTGAAATAACAACAATGTGCCTAAAATTAAGGCACCTCAACATAATCTACTTGCTCTTTTTTTAAGCTTACTACTGATTGAAATATTCTCATTTAAACCAGGAAAGCTTGTAGCATCCAGTCTGATTGCCAGTACATTCCCTGGTGAAGCAGGTTGTTCTGCCAGTCGCCTACAAAGGGAAAAATGTTTATTTGTTTCAAAACCAAGAAAGTAAACTTGGTGAAACCAGTACAAACCATGGCATGCCTGGCTAAGGCACTTTCACCATATTTACGTTGAATACTGTAAATGTTGGTAAATGCACTTGTTTAAAGCATTTTTAATTTTAACCACATAAAAAGATGGGCACAATGCACAGGCAGCCATTTAAATAACTCTCTGGGAAGAACATTTGAGCTTTCCACCATGCCTATCCATATCAGGTTGCCCTAGTAAAGTACCGTTACAGAGTGTATTAATGTAGGGGCATTGATGGCAATGCCTACATTTCTTAGCAGATGAAAGTCCAGTACAGTGGTCAATGGGCTTCCAAAAGGGATTTTATATTCTGTTTATTTTTGTAAGTAAAAGATGGCAATGTGGGGAAAACGTTTTTGGTGCTTTCATCACTTTGCAACAAGAACCAATTCTTACATAAAATCTCCTCAATGTCCTTGACATCCAATGTATAATGCAGGACCATGTTGCTATGACCCTCACCTTCAAAATGATTGTCCTTTCTTACTACTTGGCTTAACCCACTCCTGATAATTAGAGCATATTTGTGTTTCCTCTCAGCCCATATTTAATCTCTTATGGAATTCAAGAGGAAAGTGGGGTAGCCACGGTCCAAAAACATGGATCACAACTATTCAAAATGTTCCAGATACTCTGTGTTTTCTGACATCAAACAGGAAGCTCTTATGTATTGGCTGTTGACTATACCCTTCTTCTGGTGGAGGGGGTGGCAGCTGGTAAAGAAAAGAAGTGTGTTGCAATAAGCTGTCTTCCTGTAGATGCTAGATGAAAACTCTTCATTGGCACCTTTTCTGATATCGACAGCAAGGTAGTGTTTTCTGTCAAGCTTGCATAGATAAGTAAACTTAAGAAAGGAAGTACTGGCTTGAAGTTGGGAAATAAAATCATCCAGCTCAGCCATGGTGCTTTTCCAAATAATTAGTAAGTCATCAAGGTACCTGAAATAACCAACACACTTACTGAAAAGGGGGGAGTTTAAAGAGTGTTTTCAATTCCCACCTCAGAAGGACAGCATTTGTGAATATAGGGGCACATGATGTCCCTATGGCCACTCCAAGGGCCTGCTTGTAATATTCAACCTCAAAGGTCAAAAACTTGTGACTAAGCACCAAGTCCATAAATTCGATGACTAGAATCCATCTCAGATGGATTACAATTTCTCTAAACCACTCAAGTCCCATATTGTGTGGTATTACCGAAAACAAATTCTGTATGTCACACAGCAAGAGAAATTCGTCTTTAGCTGGAGAAACTTTGAACTTGTCTTAAAGATCCCAAGAATCTCTTATAATGAGTGGAAAAGAGGAAAAAATATTCTTAAGTTTCTGGTCAATAAACTTAGCCAAGGGTTCAATTTCAACTTGTTAACTGAGATCCACCATTGTGATTATGTTTAAGGAGTTGTGTGTTTCCACAGTTGAACTGTAAGAGAACACACAGATAATTGCACGTGTGAACGTGCATTCTTAGTGCATATGTACTTCTCCTGTTGTAGGTAGTTTTTCATTACATATAAAAGTATGAAGAAGTACTAGTTAATTTTATCATAGTTAGTTTTGCAACTGATTGGGTTCTCAGTCTTTGAAGTTATGAGAAGGTTCAAATTGTAAGTTGGTCAGCCCATTTTGTGGCTGCTGTGCGTGACTGCACTAGAGGTATGCCTAGAAAATGTATCACCTTGACACAGAATTAATAGAAGTAGAAATGTAATGGTAAATTCCTTCTCAGAGCAAAAGGGATATCTGTTTTATGGGACTGATTGTAGTGTCTGACTTAGAGGTCAACTGAAATTAATATGAAATATATGCATATAAATAGTTTATATGATAATCTAGGATGGTTCCTGAGACAGATCTTACACTTTGAGGATATTAAATAGGAGCATATAGATTACAGGTAGATTGGTGAAGATTCACAAGGGGTCAATAGTTTGCATACTTTTTGGTTATTGTGCCAAAAGTAATTTTTAGGTAGTTTATTGTATAGCCAAGTAATCTAGGAAACGAAGTTAGTAAGAGAGAACTAAGTATGGTACAAAGCTGTTTTAGTAAAGCTTAAATGGGTGCTACATGGGTGTGTTCAATATAATATAATATATGAAGATATTGCTAATGTAAGACTACTGTTGAGTGTTAAGATTAACCTTTTAGTATTGTTTTGGTTCCTTAGACCTTTTTTTTCATAGGTAGGTACTAGACTGTTGGCCCTAGGGCCTATATAAGCCTAGCCAAAAAGGTACCCTGGCTTTCGCCACCCAAGATAATTATTTTCCTGTGCCCCTGTTGAGCATAGCCACAGAGGTGATCCCCGGGGTGAATTTCCTATTTCCCATCCAATCATCAAGATTTTACTTGAGTGCTAATGAGGAGCTTTGTTTAATATAGATAGGTAGTTTGTTCCAGAGTATGGGAAGTCTCTGGGACAGGAATCTATCCCTCCAGCATGTTCTGTTTATTGTCGTGACAAGGTATAGCCTAGAGCGTGTAGCTCGGATGGATTAGGATTTCTTTAAGTGGAGCATGTCCAACAGCTCTGGGTTTGACATAGCTTTGTATGTTAGGCAGAGATCGTCTCTGAGTAGACAATATGCAACGGAGTAAAGCTGGAGTTTCTTGAGATGGTCTGTGTAGGGCATCTGTTTGAGGCCGGTAATCCTCTTTGTGAGGTATTTCTGTGGCCTTTCCAGTTGTTGTAGATGTTTTGTGAGGTACATACCAAAAGGGCTGTTGTACTCTATAATAGATTTAATGAGTGATGAGTAAAGGGGAACAATGACCTCTTTTTTCCTGGATGAGGAACCTTTTGTGATGAGGTGTGCCACGTAGAGGGATTTCCTGACTACTGTGGTGATGTGATCATCAAAGGAGAGTCTACTGTCCACCTGTGTCCCAAGGTCTCTTTATCACACTTTTGGTGTTAAGTAGACTACCACCTATGTGGTGACTCATGGGTACAAAGTCAGATTTGGAGTCTGCTACTTTCACAGTGTGAGGTCTGTCAGTGAGCTAGTTTGCAACCCATCTTGTGATATAGGGATTTATACCTAGTTTAGTGAGTTTATCTGTAATTCCAGAGTGGGGGATGGTGTTGAAAGCCTTGGCGAGATCTTGATAGGCTGTGTGAACCATCTTACCCTTGTCTACGGCTTTGCTGACTGCTTCAAAGAAGTCTATCAGGTTTAGGAGACATGATCTGCCTTTCTACGTGGGGTCCAGATTTGGGAGGTTATCAATGTCTTTGTGTATAAGATCCATGATGATACTTTCAGTGGCCTTGTAGACCAGGCTCGTTAGGCTAATGGGGTGGTAATTCCCGAGGTCCGTGGTGGCTACCCCTTTGTGGAGTGGGATAACTGTCGCTGTGTGCCATTCAGTGGGCTCAAAACCGGAGGTGAGGCTATGATGGAACATGGTGCTTAGGTGGGGTGCCAGTTCATTCTGCAGTTCGTGTAGAACGCAGCCTAGGATGTTGTCAGGTCCCATGGATGCTGTGTTCTTGGCTTTGGAGAGTGTTTTTTTTTTACCTGTGCAGCCGTGATTACAGGAAGTTTGCATTCTTCCAGTATAGAAATAGACCCTGTAGGGGGTGAGAGGGGGGTAAAGTTAGCACTGAACCTATCTGGCAGGATGTTGGCAATATCAGTTGGTTCTGTATATTTAGTGTCATTGTGCTGTAACTCAGAGCAGATCTGAGTGTTGCCATTGAGATTCTTGACATAGCTATAGAATGCTTTGTGGTTGTCTTTAGAATCAGTGGTAATTTTGTTTTCGTAACTAGCTTTGGAGGATTTTATGAAGGATCTCAGCTTCTTACTGAGGCTGACCAGGGAGTTTCTCCAATCATGGGATTTTACTCTTTTTTGCAACAGTTTCTTTCTTCTGTTGTAGAGTTTATTTATGGCAGGGGACCACCAGATTGGCTTCCTTTTTTTGGAGGATTGCATCTTGGTTCTGTTAAGGATAGCATGATTCATGCACTCGTGTAAGTGCTTATAAAGTGCATTTGTGTAGGATTCAGCAGTCGTACCTCTGTTGTCTGTCTTCATGGGTATCGTGAAGTTTGCCACTTCTGTCTTAAGCGTGAAGTTGGCTTTGGAGAAATTTTTTACGGTGGTTTCCCTAATGGGGGTGGGGCGGGATGTGGATGTCTAGGGTGATTAGCTTGTGGTCAGATCTGACCAACGAGGAATTGACCTCTGGTATGGAACACCCGTTACCCATGTTGATAATGACCAGGATTAGGATATTGCTGCCCCTGGTGGCGGTGTGGTAAGTTGATCCAAGGCATTGGAATTTATGAATTCCAGAAAACGTTGAGCAAAAGAGTTGATACATGAGTAGTTTTCCCAGTTAATGGTTGGGTTGTACCCTAATATCTTCCAGTGTATCAAGAAATGAGGAGTGGGAATCCTGGGGCATGGTGGGAGATCTCTAGCAAGTTACAATTTGGATTGCGGTCTTGCCCAGAGTTAGTTGCACTTGGATAATCTCGGATGCATTATGCTGAGCAACTAGCCTGGAGGTGTGGATATTCTTAATGAATATGGACACATCTCTACCTTTAGTGTTTTGTGTAGGTTAGGTGGCCGAAAGATCTGGTATGAATTATAGCCTGGTAATGCAGGGGTACTCTCTGGAGCGTTGAACCAGGTCTCTGTCACTGCACAGATGTCGATGTTCTCCATTTTAAGGAGTGCCTGGAGTGAATGCATTTTGAGGTTTAGACTTCTAGCATTGAGTAGCATTACCCTCAGATTTTGCTTGCTTGTAGCATTACCCTCAGATTTTGCTTGCTTGTACCTGTTAAGGTGGTGAATTTGTCATTTGAACCTTGACTAAAAAAGGCACTATAGGGGTGGCAAGAGCCTTAGCCAGTATCCGGAATCCCAAGGGTGACAGGTGCAGGCCATCTCTGGCAAAGCATTGTGGTCTGTCGATCATGTCATCCCAGGCAGACAGACACTGAATCCCCTTAGAATGACACCAGAAGCTTAGCCAATTGTTGAAGTCAATAATTTTGTCCTTGTACTGTGGTATCATTCTGGGTGATGGCAGGATGCTACTCAGGGCTAAGGTCATACCTGCCTGGGCTACAAGATTGGAGAGCTCCTCCATGTCTCTTTTCATGTAGTCCAGGGAGGTATGTCTCAGGTCATTCACACCAACATGGACAATGACAGAGTCATATTTGTACTTGTTGTGGCATGACCTGAGTGCTTGCGTTATATGGTGGATCCTGGCACCTGACACACAGCTGACAGTAACCTTCTCCTTTAGCCTGGTGAGTGGAACATCAGTGTGCCTGACTATAAAGTCACCTATGACTAGAGTGTTGGGTACGTTGTTTTGCCTTATGGGCTGTGGTTGAGTGGCACATTGAGTTTGTGGGCTGTGTGTCATTTGGGTTGTGTTGGGGGGAGGAGGTTGCTTGCATTTCTGCTTTGGAGGTCTCTGTTGCTTGAGCAGATTTATTATTGAGAGCCTCCATGAATGTAGGTGTGTTTCGTGTTTCTGTGTGTGTGTTTTGATGGTGTAGGTTTTGCAGGACTATGTGGTTAGTGTGGTGTGGTGCAAATGTTTACCTTCTCCTCTAGTCCAGTCTTGGGTGAAGAGAGCTTTGCTTCCGGTTTGGCTATATAAGTGCATCTCTCACAGGTTGTAGTGTTGAGTGGTAGGAGGAGAGGGTTGTCTGTGTACATGAGGCAATTGCTGCATTGCCCCAAGATGCCCAGATTCATCAGGTAGACAGGAGAAAACATCAGGAGCTGACCCTTAAACAAGCCTGGATAGGTGCTTTTAGCGATAACGTTGTTGCCTCACAGCAAGAAGTTCTCCCGTTCGATTCTCGACTGGAGCGCCTTCTATGTGGAGTCTGCATGTCCTCCCTGCGGTCGAGTGGCGTACGAAAGACATGCGTGAATGGGTCTGCCTTCGTTGTAGGTTGGGCATCGGGCTGGCACCTCGGCACCATAAAAATCGACTGCCAATCATTAGCGGACCGGAGTTCCTCTGTGGCGACCCCTAACCGGGAAAAGCCGAAAGAAGAGCAAACAAAACTAAAAACTGTTTTCCTCTAAACAAGTGAGGAAAGTTGAGTGCTGTAGTAATTTGTAGCTTATTTAGTGGTCACAACGAGTTCTGAACAAGTGCTGAGCTCTAAAAGAAACAGATTTGAGTGCTAAAACTAAAAAACTGGCTAGTTCTAAGGGAAAATTTGAAGAGCATACTTTATGGCGCTGGAAATAGTTTACCCCTAGCTAAGCGGCGATACATAAACTGTGTGTGTGTGTATATATATATATATATATATATATATAAATATATTTTTTTTAATACAACAGTAGCAAATGAGCAAACTAATTTAAACAAATTAACCAATAAAAAGCTAAAAACTGAGCCCCGTTCCAGAAGTCTTCGATCAGAGAAGTTCTAACTGCACACTCCTGCCACTTGGGTGCAGAGGAACCTTCTCCAAAAAAAGATGGTCTGGATTACTGCTCAGTTTATACAAACAAAGCTAGATTCAGCAGGTCTGAATTTGTCTATGCTACAGCAAACAAAGAGTACCAATTTCAAAAAGAAACAGTTCAAATAAACAGGCACAATAAGCCTTTAACAAGAAACTTCCAGCTCAGAAGGGCAGAATCTGCCCTCTCCTCCCACAAGAGTGCAGACCACACTTTCTTAATGTAAAATAACTCCCAAGTGCTTAAACCAGAACTAATACACCTTTAGAATAACAGAGACTAAGCCTTCAACCAGCAACTCCCAACTTAGAAGGATGTAAGCTACCTGTCCTGCCACAACAGTGCAGACCACAAACCTTCTTAATGTAAAACAACTGGTCTGAAGCCCAAGTGCTTCAACCAAAGGCTTAGAATAACGGTTACAATTTAATCAGGCTACTAACAAGCAGTAACAAATGCAGCATTCATAAAAACTATTTTTATATATGAGTTTCACTGAAAAGAGGAGATGAAAAGTTTTGGGTGGTTAGTTATAAAGTCATTGTTCTCTGAATGAAAATGGATTGGAGATAAACGGAGTATGGGTCCAGCAAGTTAATTACCATGGGACACCATTGCAGACAGATGTTGTCAATATGCTGGCTATTGAAGCTATGTAGATTGAGGGGACGGGTTTGGCTGATGTAGTATTGTTTTATAGTTTCCATTTTTATGATGGGGTGGTACAGACTGAAATGTGTGATCTGTATTAAGATGCTATAATTATAACTATTTTTGAAATATTTACATTTTAGCTAAATAAAGAATGATCAAGACATAGTAAAGTGATAATGTAAAAAAAAATTAACTGTAAAGAGCCCTCCGTCCCTTAAGATGATATTTTGTAAGATAGTTTGCATTTCCAGTGCCAGTAAAGGTTTTACTGTTGTTAAATATACACAGTTTGCTCAAAGAGGAATGTATTAGAACGTTATATTGCATTTGTGAAAGGCAAATTCATGTTTAGAGTTCAATGAGGATATACCATGCAAAATAAAATTTGTTCATGTTTAATCTGTCTTGGATGGTGACTGGGTTTATATACATGTATTTTTAATGTGTTACATTTTATTAGATATGAATAAAGTGGTGTTTATATAAAAAAGAACTAGATCAGACTTTGACTTTTCTACAAAACAATTGTACCTTTTCAGGTTTTGTCATATTACTTGCTTAGAGGCGACAGAATGTAGCATTGCATTCAGTGAGTAACAATGCAGGCATCTTTCTGGAGTGACTAGGCATGCCCTTAAGAATTAGGTGGGTTACTAATTAAGTAGACCACCCGCGGTGGTGGTTCTGCGGTAGCGTTCTCGCCTCACAGTAAGACGCTGTCCGGTTCAATTCTCAGCTAGAGCGTCTTCTGCGTGGAGACATGCGTGAATGGGCGTACCTTTGTTGAAGGTTGTGCGTCAGGGCTGGTAACTTGGCACGTAAAAATCAACTACCAATCATTAGTGGACCGGAATTCCGCTGTGGCGACCCCTAGCCGGGAAAAGCTGAAAGACACAAACAAACTAAATAAGTAGACCATCTTGAGCAACTTTAACATCTTCTCTTTAAGTAGTTGTTGACTTCTGGCACAGCAGTATAGCACATTGACTATGACTCAGATAGCTAGGGTTCTTTTTGCAGCATTTACACTGGAAGAGCTGACCAAGGAAGGGGAGGAATGAAAGAGCTACATCTAATTGCTTCTCTCCCAAGAGAGGGGTAGAGGACGTGCTAGGCATGGGAAGTGTGCTGACATGTTTGTAGATGGTGAGCAGGAGAGCACTGATCAAGTGCACACTGGGATGGCATATGGGTGAGACCTTGGATAAGACGGTGCATCACAGTGGAGGATTGGTATTTATTTTGTAGTGTCCAAGTGTATGCTTTCATGCAAAATGTATGAGACCAGTTCATCGGAGAGGACATATCAAGAAAAAAGGTGCCCTCAGTATTTTATTTATTCTGTTTGTTTGATTTTGTTAACCAAGAATGTCCAACTGAGCAAAGTTCATTTTCAACAGAGATCCAAGGAGAAGTGATACATTTAAGATACTCATGACAGAACACATTATTTATGAAAGGCACATTACCTATATGGTTCTTAAGCCCTCTAGCTACAAATGGGTATTTGTTCTGTACTGAAACTATACAAAGATAAAACATGTATTCCTTCTTTGGTGGCATTAAACAGGATATTAAATTCAAAGTATAAAACATTTAGCATGCAAATAGTTCATGCGCAACATAGGTGACAAGCAGGGTAAGAGTGGTTACAATATAGATGTTGTGAATAAATAAAATACAGGTAAGGTGTGTGAAACATTTGCTGGTAGGTAAATAATTAAAACTAGAAGGGTGAGAGAGGCATTCTATAGCTGATGCATCAAGAATAGTGGGGGTAAGACTCCTGGGATACACACTGACAGAACGTGGTTATAAAAGAGTGGTGGAAAGTATCTGAAGGAGGTGGATAAAATAGGAAGGTCACAAAGAAATTGAAAAGTAAAGTGAAGATTATGATAAGGTAGCTGAGAAGGAGTGGTAGAAAGGTCTGTTGTGTACAGTGGGGTTGAGGTTATACAGGGATAAGCTGGTATGTGCTGACAAAGGAATATACACAGTTAGTGTATGGTATGATATCCAAGGCTTGTCTACTCCCTTTCCTGTTTGGCAGGAGCTTACTAACCCTGATGGCTGGTAGGTCTTCCCTTTCAGAGGAATGAGACCCATCCAGTGACTGTGGACTCTGTCTCAAGGTACAGTGACCCCAGGAAAGGTCTTAGGTGTGGGAGATGGCAGGGATCTGAAGTTATTGGTAGCTAGCTAGCTGAAAATAAGTATTTTCTTTAAGCGTTTACATTACCCAGCTTGCAGTCATCACTATATGTGGTTATTGATAACTGAAGAAAAGTTGAAAATAAGTGGCTTCTGCAGAACAGAGCCCTGTGGGATTTCACTATTGACCCTTACCTTGACCTGTTGCATCTATTGATATTTAATGTTTGTAGTTTGTTATTCCTGTATATGGAATAGTGTTGAATATCTTAGCAAGGCTAAGGCAGGCAGCTTGCACTACAGGTCCTTCATCAAGTGTTGCCATTGCCTCTTCAAAAAATGCCACAAAATTCAGAAGACACGCCCTTCCATTAAAAAACTGTACTGGTCCATATCAGACAAAATTATGTCCCATCTTTTCATTCAGAATAAGCTCCATTATCATATCCCTGAACTTCTTTTCTCCAGAACCAGCAACAAGGCCAAAAATAATTGGTGGATGAGGGATGGTTTTTAAATATTGCACTAATTCAGTTACAAAAGTTAATAGAACAACATGTTTTGAACCAACATACATTTTCTGAATAATAATAAGTATGAAACTCTTGATGTGTATAGGCATTATGAGCGTAGTACCTCTCAACCTCTTAATGGAAAAAGTCTGGACAAAGCCTAAACTAATTGGGGGGGACAAAGGATGAAAAATAATGAGAGATTTTAAAATATTAGGCTTATAAACTTAGAAAGTTGCTAGAATGACAGGATTCCTAGTAGCATGCATTTTCTGAAGGGTGTGAAGTCAGAAACTCAGATGTAGGCATGTCATTATTTATTGACTTCAGTCCTCAGTGATTTTCCAGAAAAACAGAAATTCAGTGTGGAACAAACCAAAACTATCAGAAAAGAATCTGGACATTCTCCAAAAATCTGGAAAGTTGAGAGGTCTAATTATGGGCATCATGGCTAATGTGCTGCTATGAAGTTCCACAATTTATAGACTTGAATTGTGGTTGTCCATTGTGGTATACAACTTGCATCAGATTTTCTTCAGTGATATGAAGCAGCATATTTATAACCACTGTATATTAGGTGCTGCTGTGCTTGGGATAGAGGGAATTACTGTGTAATGTAACAGCACAACACAGATGTTTCTTAGCTAGTAGATGATTTAGAATCTCAAACTATTTCTGTCACATTTACTGCAAATATGAGTAATTGTGGTACATGGAAAACAGATTCCACAAATACATTTCTGTGCCTAGTGTCTGTTATGCCTCAGCCCAGAGCACAACATGGGTTCCTTTCTGCTCTGTGTGTTGTTCATTCCAAGGACAATCTGGTGTCATAAGAAATCCCCATTGGGAGTTTACTTACAAAAAAGGGGCACACACCTGATTTTGGGCCACCATGACATCATCCAGGGCCTCTGTTGGTCTTTCTTTGAAGAAGAAACAGTGAGAAAAAAGTGAGTAATGTGTGAAAACTGAGGATGTGACCAATTACTGTGCCTAACAAGGGCCAGCAACACCACAAGAGGTGAGATGTTTTTGTATCCCCCACCTTGGGGGGGGGTCTTTTTTGGCCAAGACCTCTGGCGCAACCACTTTTCAGGCACCTCTGCCTTCAAATTCTGGCATGTCTTCCCAGACCAATATACTCAAGGCCCTTTTAGCAGTATAAGTGCCCATTGTGATTATGGAAGAGGAGGGAGAGATCCTCAGAATCTATATTCATAAGGAGGTTAGCATCAACCACACTAAAGACAGGGGGCACAAAAGCCTCATGAGAGACCCAGGAACCAAAAAGGTGGAAAATAACTGAGTGTACAAAGCACAAATAACAGAATAGTCCTCACATAACAGGGTGTGTTTAAATAATGCATTGGTTTCTTTTTCCTTGAAATTTCATAGAGGTGTTCATAAATTCTCTGTCTTAAAGTTCTCTTTGTTTTGCCAATGTAAAATGCAAAACACAAGGAGCAATAGGCCAGGTATACCACCCCTTTAGAATAACAATTAAAATACCCAAGGGCGTTCTTACCATTACTTGCTCTAATGTCACACAGATGGCTAAAAATCTTGTCCTTCAATTTCCTGTTGGTTTTACCAAAATAAAATCCTTGACAGGCTTTGCAGTTTGCTAAATATGTCACATTTTCACTGCTGCAATCTGCATAAAATTTAAGTTGAAAAATAAAATTCAAATGTGGATGCTTGAACACCTGTTCACAACATGTACTTGTGCACGCTCTACAGTTCCGACACATAAATGTACCCAGCCAATTTGACTCTGGATGTAACCCTTCTGTGCCAGGAGGTTGACCACTACATAGTTCGTAGCAGGGGTGATTTAGTAAATTTCACTGAAATGGCTGAACTCAAATGGATAGTGAAACTGCAAGCAGATAGATATCCCGGCCTTAAAGGGTGTGTTCCCTTAAAGCCAGTATTAAGAAGTAGGAAACTGCTTTAAAGCCGCCATTGGATAGGCGTAATTGTTTAATTGTTAAACTGTTTTTATTGGATGCATTTTGTTTTAAATGAGTATGTTTTATTGTGTTTTTTGAGATCTGAGGAAGTGTTGGTTACACAACGCGAAAGCACTCGTCTGTCTTTTAATAAAATTGCAACTAGTGCTGTGAAGCTGTGGTGATCTGACCATATATTTTTATGCATTGGTTTTACACTGTTTTGTTCCTGAACCTTGTCAGCTGCTGGGACTTTCTTTTGTCTTTGATGAATGAAGATTTAAATGTCTCCGGAAAGTCACATAACCACATCCAGGCAGGTCTACTAATGGCTATGCCTGAATCTGCTACTCTAGTCATCCCTTCAGCTGCATGGGCAATTAGCCTCATGGACGAGATTGAAATTGATTCAAGGGTGGCAAGCTGAGAGGTAACTTTGTCTCGAATCCCTTCACCTACTGGTGCTGTGACAGTATCTGAAAGCTCTTTGATCAGATCTCTCTGTAGCCTAGTAATGTGCGCCATGTAATTTAAAGACCTAAAAGTGAAAGATGATGAAGCTTAAATGAGCTTCCCGAATGTATCCATAGTCCTAGACGCCCTGTTTGGAGGATGGATAGTAGGACTTTCTTCAGCAAGCTCCTTCTTTGTGGCTGCCACTGCCACCATGGCATCTATGGGGATGCCCTTAGCCCACTGCTGCTCTTCTTTGGGGGCAGAAAGGATCCGGTCAGGTTTCTTGGGGAGCAGTTAAATGGAGTCAGGGATCTTCCACGCCCGCTGCGCAGTCAGTTTAATGAGCTCATCAGCGGGCAGAGAGATCCAAGAGGTAGACGGCTGGGCATGAAAAGCCTCCAGGTATACAGACTCCTCCAAGTAATACTGGAGGGAAGACCAGCCGCCCCTCTGTTTAAGGGTATCCAGGATGTCACCGAAGGATACATCATCAGGGGGGTGACCTGGGTGGAACCTTCCCCTTCATCAAAATGGGTATCCTCAGTGAAAGACTCCTCCAGTAAGTCTAAGTGCTTCCTCTTGCACTTTTTCTTCACAGGTACTTCCTTGGGGGAGGGTTTCTGCAGAAGTATCCAAAGAGGAAAACACTAAAGTGGGTCTCTCCTGAAAAAAAAACAGTCAGGCACACTGGTCACCAGGAAAGTCCAAGTAATCCACAAACTACCGAGGTAAAAAATGAATTCTTTAATGTTTCAGTACACCAAACAGATTTAGTGCTTTCATTCTACAAGTGAACTTCATCAGAATAACTCAGCACTAATAAATTCGCAATTAAATAGTCAAACCACTTAACAATACAATACTCCATTGGTCAATGCCTAATTGACTGATTTAACAAAGGTACAACAGTAAATGCAGCAGTAAGGAATGCAGCAATGATGAAAAAATGCAACAATAAAAACTGTGCAACAAAAAAATATATATGTATATTATTATTATACTGTGGTCAAGCTGGTGATGTAAAAATGCACACACAAAAAAATGCGAAAGTGACCATAGAAAATGTAAACATCATAACAAAGCCATAACATAGCCTTATTTTAAAACTCTTTTCTTTAAGGCTGGTAAGATAGAATAATGTTCATTTAACCCAGGGACGGAGCAGGCATCAAACTTTAATTGCCACATTATCTCACAATACTAGAGGCTGGTTTCCCGATCCCCCTCTGTCAAAACATGATAAATTAAATCCAAATAAGCCAACGGACCACTTCAAGACATTAAATCCACAAAATCTGTGGCATCACTTCTTTATGCTCTATCAAAACATTTTACCTGCTCTAATACCCCAAATTTGAAAGAATAGTCCTCACATAACAGGATGTGTTTAAATAATGCATTGGTTTCTCTTTCCTTGAAATCTCATAGAGGTGTTCATAAATTTTCTCCATTTTGCCAATGTAAAATGCAAGACATGAGGAACAATAGGCCAGGTATACCACCCCTTTAGAATAACAATTAAAATACCCCTTAGCCTTTAACAGGCCAATGGGGCCCACCAAATACAGTTCATCCACATTGGCTACATAGAGGCATTGGGGGTACCTTCCACATTTGTGTGCGTCTGTCCTTACTCTGGAAGTTGGATCAACTTTACAGCTTTCAAAACCCCTTTCCTCAAAAGCAAAAATACAAAAGAAGGACTCCCAGATATTCCACCCAGTCACAGGAAAGCAGCAGTCGTAGAAATTCAAAAACTGCTCCAAAAAAAGTAATTTAAGAAGTCCCACCAGACCAAAGAGGATCCGGTTTTTGCTCAAGATTCTTTTTAGTGCCCAAAAAGACAAGGGACTTGAGACCCATTTTGAATCTCAGCCAATTCAACAAGCCAGTTTGTCAAACCAAGTTCCAGATGATCTCGGTACAGTCCTTTCTTTCCTTTCTTGGAAAAAGACGATTGGATGTGCTTTATAGACATTCAGGATGTGTATTACTATGTAAAAATGGACAAATGATCCAGAAGATTCCTACACTTCTGGTTTGGAGCCAGTCAGTTCCAGTTCAGAGCACTGCCCCATTGGTCATACCACAGCCCCCAGGGTTTTTACCAAATGCATGGCAGTGGTAGAAGCTCATTTCAGACTGCATGGTTTTCAAGTTTTTTCTTATCTCGATGACTGGCTCCTTACTGCTACTACCACAAGGCATCGACTAGAGTGAGCAAGAGACTACACATTGCGTCTTTGCACTTTTCTAGACAAAAAATCATGAAAAGTAAAATCTGTAACCATCACAACAGCTAGAATTCATCAGAGCTCTGTTAGACACAGTTTTAGGTCTCACTTCACTCTCAGTAGGAGGACTCCAACGAATCAGATCACACATCAACCAGATTATCCGGAACAAAAATGTCCCATCCAGATTACTCCTACAAGCACTAGGCTCAATGGCAGCCTCAATCTCTCTAGTTCCTTTATCCAGATATCACATGTGAATCCTCCAATGGGTTCTGGCCTCTCAGTGGTCACTGATAAATCAGTTGATGTCACACAACATCTTGAGCAGCAATCACTGCAAGCAAGAACTGTCGTGGTGGCTCCACTCCAGTGAAATTCTCTAAGACCATCTTTTCATCCTTCCACAGCCCCAAGCCTAGTGACCATGGATGCTTCCCAGATAGGGTGGGGGGCCATTATCTGGGAAGGACAGTCCAAAGCACTTGGTCCCCTCAGGAGGCCAATTTGCACATCAGTGTTCTAGAGATGGTGGTGGTGCTCTTAACGTTGCAAGCAATCCTAGATGCCATTCCCCTAGGAAAAGTAGCAGTCCAGACAACATGTTGGTGGTCTGGTAAATCAACAAACAAGGAGGAACCAAATCGTACCCACTTTGTCGAGAAACCCTCAGAGTTTGGCAATGGGTGATTTCTTCCAACTGCTGTCTCATGCCAATGCCTATCCTGGGAAGCTCCGATGTGATAGTGGACAAGCTGAGCCAGAACTATTTTAATGCCTCACGAGTGGTCTCAATCCTGTGGTGATGGAAAAGATCTTCCATCACTGGGGCCAGCCTTGCTGCCATCTGTTTGCATCCCCTCTCAACAAGTGCAGCAGTTACTTTGCCCTGATCCCCCCCCCTCCGGAGGCATCACCAAGGGATGCTTTTCTCCACAATTGGCCCCCCAGTCTCCTCTATGTCTTTCCTCCAACTCCCCTAATGTCTAGATTTCTAACGAAAGCCAAGAGGTTGAAGAGCACACTAATCCTAATTGTCCCATTCTGGGCTAGACAAGTTTGGTTTCCCTTCCTTTGGCCTCATCTCCTTTGGAAACCTTGTATTCTGGACACAGCTGCAGATCTGTTATCTCATCCAGAGGGAATGATTCATCTGAATCTCCGACATCTCAAGCTCACTGCATGGCTTGTCCAATTCCCATGATTGCCAGGCACTCTTCCCTTTCCTCTCCCATCTGTCAAGTCATTGTGGCCCGTCATAAACCTTCTGCTAGGAAACTGTACCAGAGTAAATGGGAAAAATTTGCTAGATGGGCTCTCAGTAATGCTCTAGACCCTTACACCGTCCCTGTGCATAAAGTATTGGATTTTTTTAGCTGACCTTTATCACACTGGCTCTTCAGCCTCTACAGCTGAAGTCCATCTAGCTGCAATATCTAATTTCCATACCAATTTTGATGGTTAATCCCTTATGTCACATAAACCTTGTAAAGCCTTTTTGAAGGGAATTCTAATGTTAAGACCTCCATTTAAAGAACCCATTGCTGCTTGGGATGTAACCCTAATTCTACATTTCCTTACACGTTCCCCTTATGAATCATCAGCTACATGTGACTTAGTTTCTGACTTGGAAAACGTTATTCCTAGTGGCAATAACTTCTGCCAGAAGAGTATCTGAAATTCAAGCCTTGCCCTGCAAAAAAACCCCTTACATAATATTTCACAAAGACAGGGTCTCCCTCAAGACTAATCCATCCTTCTTGCCAAAGGTAGTCCCAGAATCCAATGTCAGAACACTGCAACTTCCTATCTTTTTTCCTAACGTCTCCAATAAAGGGGAATATTCCCTACATTTATTAGATGTTCTCAGACAACTAGGTTTTTATCTTCACAGACCAAAGGTTTTCAGGAAATCTGACCAATTATTTGTTGCCTTTTCCTGTCTTTCCTAGGGTAACCCATTTATCAAGGTTACCTTAGCTAAGTGGCTCAGAGCTTGTATCTCATTTATCTGTCATTCTAGAGGACTTCACCTTCCTCGTCCAGTGAAAGCCCACTCAACCAGAGCTGTGGCAACTTCTGCAGTTTTTCATGCCAGAGCTTCTTTAGATGACATTTGTGAAGCAGCAAAATGGTCTTCTCCTCCTACCTTTGTCGCTCGTTACAAATTGGATCAGGTCTGTAGGGGATGAGCATCATTCGGCTTGATGATGCTTAGGAGTATTCGTCCGTAAGACCTCCCAAGATTCAGGTAGCTGGGGACTCTATCCCACAGTCAAGGACATGTGAAAACTGACAACATCAAATAAAGAAGTTATGCCTTATCATAACGTTCCATCTGTGTTGTCAATCATCACTAATCCTTGACATCCATTCTCTCCTTCCTCCAGCCTGAGACTCTTAGTGGATCAAATTCTCCCAGGACTGGCTTCATAATAGTGACACATATCTGGTCTTTTCTTTTATTTACTGATTGTCTGCCACTAATTTAGGCAAACTCAAGCTGAGGAAATTTAGAGTGGGGCATTATGGGCAGAGCCTAGCTCAAGAGTTTGGAAGGTGCGAGCTGTAATAAACGGCCGAGTCAGTTCCGAAGCTCGGAACCGATCCCACAGTCAAGGATTAGTGAAGATCGACGACACAGATGGAACGTTATGGTAAGGCACAACTTGTTTTTACTGTTTCTGAGGAAACTTTCAGTTTTCTGTCAGAAGTGTAGAGTGTGTGTGTGTGTGTGTGTGTGTGTGTGTGTGTGTGTGTGTGTGTGTGTGTGTGTGTGTGTGTGTGTGTGTGTGTGTGTGTGTGTGTGTGTGTGTGTGTGTGTGTGTGTGTGTGTGTGCGTGTACGAGCTGTTAGACACTAGAGGTCTGTCTTTACTATTGTTACTCTGCTTTATTTTCATCTTTCAACAGGAAAATATTGCAGAACTTCGATTTTTTCAGCATTTATACATTATTTACCTTATGATTCTGCTCTGTGTTTTTTAAACATCTGATTGCGATTTTAATGAAAATTAAGTTATTTGAATGTATGTACTGTGGAGATTTTTTTCTTTCTGACAAGAAAATATAGATTAAGTTGCTATTAGAAGTTATTTTATGGCAGTTTAATGAGGCTCAATTGTGTGGAGCTAATTTTATAACACTAGTTTGGCACATTGGTTGCTTTGGTGTTTGAACTTTGTGTACTGGAAATTCTTTAACTTCTGTCAGTTGTAAAAGAATTCTGAACACATTTCAAACTGTTTTTTTGTGATAATAGCACAGTTTGGCAGATTTTAGTGGTGTGGTGACGTACTTGTTACTAGAAACTTTAAGTGCTTATTGTGTTACATTATCAGTTTATTATTTTGACTGGTGTCCATGTGCCCCCTGCTACATGGATCATAACTGTGGTCCCCCCCAATCAAATCCAGTTGCAGCTAAAAAAAAAAAAAAAAACACTGCTTAGGCTGCCAACCACTTACCTTTTTCCCTGTCTCCCTGTAGTGTAGCTTTGCCAGCCCTTGTGGAATGGGGGTTAGACACATCCTGTAGGGCTGCTCCAGTATGGGAGAGCCAAACTCTTTAGATTCAGGAGTAGTTAGGGTAAGAGGTCACTTGCCAGACATAGTACTGTGTCCCAAGATATTTTATCTAGTTATGAAGTTCACAAGAAAAAGAAAGAAAATCTTCGTCATGCAGCTGATAATCAGATTATAACTGTCTATAAGGCTGATGTGACTTCCTTAGCTAAGAGTGTTCTGTAGACAGCTAATTCTGATGGTTTTGTTCCCATACATGGCTGTAGTGCCAGTCTGGCTAGAGACCTTTCTGTTACAGAGAATGATGAGGAATCTGATGATAACAGTGGTAATTTCCTAGTTGACACCGAGTCCAGTCACTCTGATTCTTTGGAAAGTAAACCTGATCTTAAGTCCAAATAAGTGTTGATTTTCCTCAGATGACTGATAGATTTAGTGATGTTCATAGGTTCATAGATGGTTACTAGGCTAACAGCCCTAGAGCCCTTATAAGCCTAGTTGTGTTTATCCCGAGTTGCCCCAGTTGTCCTCGGTTAGGGGAGTGACTTTAACAGAGATGAGAGGCGATGGTTAAAATAGACTGCAAATATTTGAGAGACATGGGCGCCACCCCCAGAGTGGCTTTGTGGTCACCCATCCATTTATCTAGGTTGCGTTTGAAGAGGGTCAGGGAGGAGGTCTGTTTTACGTGAATTTGGAGTTTGCTGCACAGGAGTGACTGTCTCTGGGAGATGTACCTGTCTCTCCGACATCTTCTGTTTATGTCACATGCTAGGTTAAGATCCCTAGAGCAAATGATTCTTGTGCCATTCGATTTGCGAATATGCAGCATTTCCATTAGGGCAGGGACGGAGACTACTCTACAGGCCAGGCACAGGTCATCTCTTAGCCTGTAGGATACAGACTACGGTGGTACAGGGCTTTTTAGTCTTTTCACGTAGGTCTTGATTTGGTTTAGAAACCCTGTATTTTCTTGGTGAGAAACCTATGGGGGTCTCTCCAGTTGTTGCAGATATCAGTGAGGTACATGCAAAATGGAGCATTGTGCTCCATTACTGGTAGGATGATTGCCAAATACAACAGAGTTATAACATCCCTAGATCTGGATGTGATGCCTTTACTTATGAAATGTGCTACAAAGAAGGCTTTCCTCACCACTGTGGAAACGTGGTGGTCGAAATTCATACCACTGGGTTTATATTTATGGGGGTGTTGTCAGTAGTGCAATTAGCAGGGAACTCAGCTTTTCTGAAGGGAATAATAATGCATTTTTTGTGTTTAGCTTTAGTCTGTGGCTTTGGCACCAGTCATTTGTCTACGTTAACTCTTTCTGCAGTATGGTAACATCACTGGAGTACTCACTGATTGCATCCAGTTTTCAATCATCAGCAGACTTGGTCAGCCATAGACTGGCTGCATTTGCCTGGATCTCTGAGAAATAAATTCCAAACAGTAAAGTACCCTGTGGTGCACTACTGGTGACTGGTCTATTGCTAGAGGTGAAGTCACCAACTTTGACTGTGTTTTCTGTCAGTGAGCCAGTTGGCTACCCATCTAGTGATGTAAGGGTTAATTCCCAATTGGGAGAGTTTCTGTATAATGCCTGAGTGGAGGATTGTGTCAAATGCCTTGGCTAGGTCAAGTTAGGCAGTATGCACTGTCTTTCATTCATCCAGGGCTTTGATGACTTTCTTGAAGAAGTCTACTAGGTTTAACAAGTATGATCTGCCCTTAATGAATCCAAACTGGGTTGGGTCTAGACTTTGGAGATCAAATATGTCCTTGTTGTTAAGGTCCATAATGATTCTTTCCATGGCCTTGCAGATGAGGCTAGTTAGGTTTATGGGTCTATAGTTCCCAAAGTCGGTTGGAAATGGGTCGGTTTTTGTTTGTGAGGAGTTGGGAACTACTCCAGAGCTAATCATGTTATATGACCATATAGAGATTGATATTCCCAAATCTGTGTCTATCCCATCTCTTATCGGCATTGGAAGGTATTTGTAAAGCTCCCTGTAGGATACCAGTATCTATTCCAGCAATCTCTAAAAAGACTCAGACAAAATGTAAGATCTTTGACTGGTGACCCAGCTGCGATCTCCCCAGCTGCCTGCTCAAATAAAAAGTCCTTGGCTTCATCTAATCCAACACCACCTTATAAAGAGGAAAACTGGTTAGATCCTTAGGGCAAAAGTATGTCTCTTTCTGTTAATGTAGCCTTTAAAATGTTAAATTTGTACATAAATTATTGATAACTTATTTTACAGTATGCGTACAGTTTGGATGATTTTGTTGCATCTTTATCTGCAGAGCAAAAGTCTTATATGAATGACATTGTTTCTAATTTAACTCGGGTTTCCAAACATGGTTTGAGAGTTGTGCTTGAATATGCAGATACAGTCTCGAGAAATGCTACTGCTTCTGATGTTTTAAGACAGTATGCTTGGTTGTGTAATCTGAACCTGTCAGATTATTTAAAAGCTGAAATTCTGAAAGCACCTTTGAGTTCTGAAATAGTGTTTGGGTCCTCTGCCACACAGATTCTCAAACATTGAGATGATGGAGGTAAATTAATGCATGGAGTGTTTAGGATGCTTCATGTACCCAAGTTCTCCTCAAAAAGGCATCTTTCTTCAAGGAGCAGAATGAACAAAAATCCCAGCCAAACAAAAGTCGGATCCAAAAGAAAATAGCAGGAGGATAATCCTTTGAAACCAAGCAAGGGATTATTTTCCAAAAAAGAATCAACCCCTTGCAAAGGAATGACCATGAAGATTCACAGAGCTCCCCCTGCCTCCCATCCTTCCTTCTCTTCCTCCTTCCCTGGCTTTCTCTCAGCCCTGCAGCCTGGCTGCAGATATTCGCAGATAAATGTGTTCTAATAATTTGAAGAGGATACACTTGGCAGTGGGTAGAAAATTCCTCTTTTTAGGGAAATTCCCCCATGCCCACCAGACTAGACAGAGCTGTTTCCTCCAGTCTCTATCATATGTTAGAAGCAGGAGTCATATAACCAGTGCCTGCAATATGCAAAGGCAAAAGTTTTACTCCAGATTATTTTTGGTATCAAAAAAGAAACACTTATGGAAACCCGTCCTAGTTTGTCCTTTCTAAATCCCATTGTAAATGTTCAAAAATTCAAAATTCTGACCTTACACAGTCCTAATGTTGCTTCCAGACTACTGTTTCATGGTGACTGTACATTTAAGGATGCTTATCAGCTTATCATCATATTCCTATTACTCCCAATTTCAGGGCATTTTTGATATTTGCTGTGTCTGACATACATCATCATTTTTCTGCATTATCCTTTGGGCTAGCTGCTGCATATTGAGTGTTTGGCCCCAGTGGTTGCCTATTGCAGAACCATAGGAGTCTACATTTTTCCTTATTTAAACAACTTGCTGATTTGTGCAGATTCTGTATCCAAGTGCTTTGGAGTCCATGGACAATGTTGCATCCCACATTCCCACCTAACTTCAAAGTTCCTCATACCCTATCAACAAATGTTTCTCCTGGAGGTGTTGGATAGACATAGTAAAAAGAATGGCTTTCCTGACAGGAGACAGTTTTCTGATTTAGTGCATTTTCTTGGCTTTCTCTCTCCTGGACTTGGCATCAGGAAGAGAATTTCTCAAAAGTCTCGTGATGTCAGTGATCCTCATGATACCCCTACCCAGACTACATATGAGAAAATTTCAATGGTACTTGAAGAATTGTTGGACCCAACACCTTCATCACTTGGATTTCACAGTACCAGTACTGGGATTTGTGAATCCGAAACAGTGGTGATGGAGGAATCCGGTGTCTCTGAATACAGATCTCCCTTTCTGTCTTCAGACCCTACTCCAGTATGTCCATGTGGTCTCTTAAGATTTTGCATGGGGTGCAGTGTCAGTGAGAGTTCAATTACAAGGCTTATTGGGTCCTCAGGATATGCTAAAGCACATGAGTGTAAAAGAGATGTTGGTAGTGATTCATGCCTTAAAGGTTCTTCACCATTTGTGGACTCTGGGTCCTCTTCTAGTGGTCCCAGACAGCATTACTGTGATGTAACATCTGAACAAGCAAAGGGAAACAAAGTCATATCATCTTGGCTACAATGATGACCTGGGAGCTGGCTTTACAGCATTCTCTTACTCGTCAGTTTACATACAGTCAATCAGAGCAAAACACAATGGCAGACAGGCTAAGTAGATCGTAGCCAGACACCCTCATGAGTGAAAGCACCATGTAGACATCTTCCAGAACTTGATACAGATGTGGGAACACCTCGTTAAAATCTGTTTTCCTCCTTTCAAAACAGACAACTGAAGAAGTTCTGTTCAAGACATCCTTGAAACTATGCTTGGAAGATAGATGCTCTATCATTCCCATAGTTGGGAATGTTCCTATATGCATTCCCCCCCCTTCCAGTGATTCCCAAGGTACTTCTAAAGATTCAGAAAGAATTACCAAGATCATTGTGGCAACCCCTTCTTGGCTCTGACAAAGTTGGTTCTCCCTTTTAAAGGAATTGGCCAATGGTAATTACCACACACTTCCTTACAGACTAAATCTGATCACACATCTGGGTCAAATGGTACACCCTAACTTGTAGCAATTACAACTGACAGGCTGGATGATTCTGTTTTGATGCCTTTTAGGCACTTGTTCTATGAGGATGTGCAGCACTTATTTAAGGAGGCAAGAAAACCTGCAACTAGAAAATCTTATGTTTACAAGTGGAGGTTCCCTCAGGCGTTGCCTAGCCAGTAACAGAGATCCCGAAAGTATTTTGACCCCATTAGTTTTGAAATATTTGCACAAGCTACTTAGAGATGGCTTGTGATATGCTTCTATCAAAGTGTATCTTGAGGTCATCTCAGCTTGTCTGCTCATGGATTCCCCTCCGTTATTTCTTTTTGTAGTCCACCAGTTTATGAAAGGAGTATTGCACATGAGACCTCATAAAAAGTAAATTCTTCCTTAGTGGGATCTCGGCTTTGTTCTTGAAAAATTCACCTTACTGCCATTTGAACTGCCTCCCAGGCTGATTTACATTTTAATACTTGAAAAAACATTTTACTCATTGTCCTGACATCTGCAAGATGAATCTTTGAGCTGCAAGCTCACATGATGGGCCTAACCTGTCTAATTTTTCACAAGGACAAAGTTGTGTTACTCACTAATCCAGCATTCATACCTAAAGTTGTTTCTGAATTTGCCTTGAATCAAGCCATCAATAACAAAACACGAACGTTGAGAAAAAACACACCTTTATAAACAGCAGTAGTATATATGCATATAATTTTAATATTTTAAGATGCATCGGTGCTAGTACAATTATTCCATTGTTAAAATTTTGCTACTTTTTGTGTGTTTATATTATAAGTTTGCCTTTGCCATGTTAAATGTATATAGCGTCAAAAATGCGTACTAACTACAGCTATATATATATATATAGCATTTAGCATTTGCAATGTCCATTAGACCTAGCAAATGTATGCCGTTTTTGTGCACAGACTGGGCAAGTATTAGCGTGCGTGCACAGCCACGATAAATAAAAAGTAGAATAGTTAGAAGGTGGTTTAATTATAAAGCTAGTATTTTTACTATTTTTGTTAAGACACTCTGGTGGACCCCAGCCATAAACAAACTCTACAACAAAAGGAGGAAGCTACTACAAGATAGAGCAAAATCCTTAAAAGGTAAGACACCCTTGATCTCTATAAGTAAAAAACTAAGAGCTCTCATAAAATCATCCAAAGCAAATTTTGAGAGAAAAATAGCTAAAGACTCAAAAGACAATCATAAGGCCTTCTTTAGCTATGTTAGAAACCTGGGAGGAAACTCCCAGATATGCTCAGAACTAGTTCAAAATGATGTGAAGATTACTGATCCTACAGACATTGCCAACATACTGGCTGACAGGTTCAGTGCAAACTTCTCCCCCCAAAAGGAGAGATATCTATACCAAGCGATTGCAGCCCCCAAACATCTCCAACGCCCAAGTGAGAACTGCTCTCTCCAAAGCAAAAACACAGCACCCATGGGACCTGATGGTGTCCCGGCTGTGTGCTCCACGAACTCAACGAGGAATTAAACCCACAGCTAGGACAGCTGTTTAATCATAGTCTTACCTCTGGATACGCACCCAGGAGTGGCGCACTGCAACTGTGGTCCCACTTCACAAAGGCGGTGCCTCCACCGACCCTGGAAATTACCGCCCATTAGCTTGACAAGCCTTATCTGCAAAGCCATGGAGAGGATCATAATGGACCTCATAAATAAAGACATAGGGAATTTGCAGACTTTGGATCCATCCCAGTTTGGCTTTGTCAAAGGCAGATCATGCCTTCTAAACTTGGTTGACTTTTTGAAACAGTCACCAAAGCCATTGATGAGAAAGGCAGTCCATACAGCCTACCTCGATCTGGCGAAGGCCTTTGATACAATACCCCACTCGGGTATCATTGAAAAACTCATCAGCTTAAATGTTAACCCATACATCACAAGATGGGTTGCAAACTGGCTGAGTGACAGAACCCACAGGGTCAGAGTTGCTGGCGCCATGTCAGACTCAAAGCCTGTCACAAGTGGTGTACGACAGGGCTCAGTCCTGGGCCCACTCTTGTTTGGCATCTACTTTTCTCAAGTACAAGCAAACGCAGGAGGGTTATGGCTGACAAAGTTTGCAGATGACTGCAAACTGAAGCCATAGTAGAAAACACATCTGACACAGATATCCTTCAGAAGGGTCTCACAGAAACGGATAACTGGTGCCAGAGCCATGGCCTAAAGTTAAATGCCAAAAATGCATAGTCATACCCTTCGGGAAAAACAAGGTTACCCCTAGCTACCAAATAGGTGGCAATCCACTGAGTACAGAAGAAGTTATCAGGGACCTGGGGACCCAGGTTGATAGTAGTCTGTCATTCGACACCCATGTAGCTAAAGTAGTTAGGAAGACCTTCTACATTGCCCACCTTATCATGAAGGGATTCTCATCTAGAACAAGGGAGGTCATAGTCTCCCTATACTCATCACTCATCAGACCAATGATTGAGTACAATGCCCCATTCGAATGTATCTGACCCGACACTTGCAGCAGCTGGAGAGGCCACAAAGTTCCTCACCAAAAGGATAAAGGGTCTCAAACATCTGTCCTATGCTGCCCGACTGAAAGAACTCCAGCTCTATTCAGTCGCCACGCTTGCTCAGAGGTGACCTTTGCCTAACATACAAGGCCATGTCAAACCCAGATTTGATGAATATGCTTCACCTCAAAAAATCTAGATCCGTCAGAGCCACAAGGGCGCGAGACTTAAACCTCGACACGGCTATTAATAGGACGTGCTGGAGGGATAGATTCATCACCCAAAGACTCCCTATGCTGTGGAATAAAATCCCGGTATATGTGAGGCAGAGCACCTCGCTGGCCTTGTTCAAGAGAAATCTTGAGCAATGGATGGGAGATCGCAGATATACCCCAGGGATTACCTCAGTGTCACTGCTCAACAGAGGCACAGCAAAATAATGGGTATAGTTCCCCATACTAAAGGGGTGGCGTAAGCCACAAAACTATGGGCTAGGCTTGTAAATGCCCTCGGGCAGATAGCCTAGTATGAACCTATGAACCTATGAACCTATGAAGAATGATTTAGTTTTTATTGTAGAGTTTGCATATTGATGTTTTTAAAGTAATACAAAGGTTGAGCGTGATTTGAAAGCATGTAAGAGTTGATGCACTAATTAGAGGAAGTGACGTTATCCTTAAAAAGTATTATAAATGTATTTGAATTTTGCATCAGTTATAAAGTGGCCTGATGAAGCCTACGGGTGAAAGCGCTAGCCAATTTGTTGTATATTAAATAAATATAAAGTCCTTGGATTATTTACTTGGTCGATCCGTTTTTTGGAAGGTGGAATGGAGTGAAATGAATATTGCTCCTTTTGAATAAGGGATTCATTGACCGAGTAGTGGAACGCTGTCCAAACTGATTTGTTTGCATACTGGTTTGCATGTTTTGGTCGACTGTATGGAATGGCTAGCTGGTGTTGTTTCAACAGTTTTGTTCAGCTGGTAGTAACTTACAAACACGTCGAAGGAAGCTGGGAATGCATTAAAATCTCAGGTTTGCCTGGGAATCTTTTGGTAACTTTTGAAATATTTAAACTTTTAGCCTTTTGCCGCACAGAAAGTGCCTTTAGCAACATAGTAACAGTAGCGATACATTGGAATTGCATCTGCTTTATGTTGGAGAACTTCAGAACATTTTGCTTGTTTGGTAACTTTTAGATGACTTATTAATCATTTAACCTTTTGCTCTTGGTGTACAGACTGCATATTCGATACTGTTCAATGGTCGGATAACGTTGAAATTGTATCTGCCTTACGCTCTTTGTTCAAATTTATCTTTTAATAAAATATAATATTTACATACATAAAAAATACGATTCATAAACCTATGGACTCATGTGTAACCTTTAACAGCATAACTTGGTACGTTGTAACTTAACCAAAACAGGTTTTAATGTAATAGCAGAATTCAAACCAGGTAAACAATCAGCTGATAGCCTTAATATCCATTCATATTATTTTATTTCTAAAAGATTATTAATGTCACCCCCTCTGATTGATGCATACACCATATCAATAACCCTAAACTTAAATTTATGTTCAATATTATGAGTACTTGTATGTTTATGTAAGGCATTCTTTTCATTTGCCCTTCTTATCTCAGATTTATGCTCAATAATATGTTCTTTTAACTTCCTAGTTGTTTTTCCCACATAAAATGATGAACATACAATACAGGTTGCTAAATAGACAACATTATTGCTAGTACAAGTAGCTGCTGTATTAAATTTATAAATCTTGTGTGTTATAGGATGGACAAATGTGTTACTAACACTACAATCTATGATATCACTACAACAGGTACAATTCATACAACTAAAAGTACCATGTTTAACAGAGCTTTGTTGACTATATTTTTCTTTGAAATCCTTATAACATAATCTGCTCTTTAATGTTTTCACATTCCTATATGAAAAATATGGTTTATTGCCTAAAGCAGCCCTAATATCCACAGATGCCATCAAAACAACCCAGTATTTTTGAATAATATGTTTAACTAAGTATGTCATAGTATTATAAGTTGTCACATATCTAATTTTATCTTCCTTCAACACATTCTTATTAAGATCAGATACAGATTAATCTAATGACAGAAATATCGGTTTCAGTTTTGTCTGTCTATCAGCTACAATATTAGCTTTAATAGCTAGTAGTAGTTCAAGATCATAACCACTACTTAAAAATTCATCCAATGTTTCGTCTAACTGGGAAAGAAAACATGAATCATCAGTATTCAGCCTGCTAATTCTACTAAATTGCGCCTTCACAATGCCTTTAAAGACATGAGGAGCATGCATACTAGTATTGTGTATGTATCTGCCAGCATGAACTTCCTTTTTATGTACAGTGGTGTTAAGCAAACCCTCCTTTAACTCAACCTTAAGATCTAAAAAAGTTACAGAGCTATCTGAGTAATCCATTTTAAACTTTAAAAAATCAGTAGTATTATTCAGATAATGTATATATTCAATCAGTTCAACAGAGGACCCTTTCCAAATTAAAAAACAATCTTCCACGAAGCGTTGATAGAAACATACATTCTTATTCAAGTGATTAGTACTATCATAAATGTATGTCTTTTCCCATTGAAATAAAACTAAATTTACATAAGTATTAGCTATGGGTGTGCCCATTGCCACACCAGTAAGCTCTAAATAAAATTGTTTATTAAACAGAAAAATATTGTTAGTTAAAACGATGTCCAATAGGGAACAAATATTCTCTATATTCCTCGCTGATAACGAGGACTGCATGGTCAAAAATTCTCGAATAGAATTAACCCCATACTCATTTGGTATAACGGTAAATAAAGATGAGATGTCTAAAGTCACAAATAAAAATTCCCCCTCTATTCATGGTAGTAGTATTTAAACCATTAAACCAGGAGTGTCCAACAGGCCGTCTGCTGTCATCATGCGACCCCTTAGAGCTCTCTTGCGCTTCGCGACCTTGCATGCGCTTTTAGCTTTAAACACTTTTTCCCATTTGTTTTGTTCCATTTTTAAATCATTTTTGTGCGCCATACTAGCACTTTTTTCTGCTTTCTTTTTCAGCGTGATGTTGGTTGCAGCGTGTATGTGCCTAAACTTGGTTTCTTGCTTTTTTTTTTTTTTTTCTGTTTTTTTTTTTTTGCCTGTGCTGCCGCCCGGTGGCCATTGAGATGGATCGGGTAGGGGATTGTTGGATTAATAGTAATAGGTGGTAAAATGTGCAGGTGTGGTAAAGTGTAGTAGTGAGTGTGTGTATGATGTGCAGTAAAGTGTGTGTGTGCATGAAAGTGTTTACTAGTGCGATTGTGTATGTTCTGTTAGTTCTGCCATCCATAGTGGGTGTCGTTTTGCCCATACCTATGCCTTCACCTTCAAATTTGCAAATACTTTCACAATTCAGTCATATGCTGTTGGTATTTGTCATGCTATTCATATTTATTTATATTGTTTAGCATTTTTATATTGCTGTTGTATTGTGTACCCTGTTGTATCTGTACTGGGCATGTATGTACATGTACATATTAATATGTTCTGAAATTTCATTTTCTGTTATGCCAGATTCTATATTAGAGTATTATTCAAGCAATTACATCATATTCAACAAAGCCAACTGGCCCTTTATAATGTTTTGTGTTTAAGCTTCTTTGATTCACCCATACATCATGTTATTGCAAGCATTGACAATCATCTGCATATCAGTGAGTTTTTTTTCAGCATGCTTCATGCTTAATATGTAAACATGCAGCATGTATAAGAAAAATTTAAGCTTTTTTTTTTTTAAACTTGTGAAATTTTGCTATTTCTTTTGATTTGAAAGGAGTTGAATTTATTGTGAAGCTGATTTTTTCATTCATAGTAATTCCTTTTTGAATCTTATCTCCAACTTCTTTGTATAATTTAAGTATTTTATATATGACTTGAATATGAGTGTAGCTATATATATGAATTTAGTCTTAATAAAGAGGTAAGAGGTTCATACACTTCAGTAAGCGGTTATTAAAAGAAGTCGGTTGTAACATGCTGCTGCTCTGTGATAACATGCTGTAAACGCTTGCTACTTCTACACTTGTATAAAAGTATGTGGTACTCCAAAATACTTACTGCCATTAAGTTTTCTGCTATAGTTAATTTAAAAGAGCTTCAGAGCTTGCTTTTTAAGCATTTTCAGATTTCCAAATGCTGTTTGTTTGCTTTGATTTTATATTTGTAAAAATGTAAATGTGCCCTGATTTTTCTCTGGAAGTTGTTGCCCTGTTCCCTTTTGGGAGGATTTGCTGCATACTTCTTTAAAAAAGTTAAAATACTTATTTATTATTTGTATTGCTTTTTTATAAAAAGTAATGAGTTTCAGTTTTCTTGTTAATTCTAAAACAAAACAAATCTTAAAAAAGCAAACTGTTTTTGTTTTGTTCAAAAAACTCAAAACACAAAGAGATGAGAGAAAGAGATAACAGTAAAAGATGAACTTTTATTTGTTGGACCCATTTGTAACAGATTTTTTGTTCTTTTGTGCTTACTCTGACAGATAACTAATAACAAAGCTGAATTACTGAAACTATTAATACCAATCCAAAGGATAACAAACTCACATCTCTTTCCTTTTTCTTTATCTTAAGGGAAAAAAAACACATCTCTGATAGCAACAGGATAATATTTCTATGGAAAGAGAAACATAATATTTGATCTTATGATTAGATGGGAGTTTTTTTTGTGAATGTGTAGATGTCTATTAAATGTTGAAAAGATGATAACAAGTCAAGAAATAAGGTCTCTTACCTGTTACTATGTCAAAAAATGATTTTTTACCTGTTAAAATAAGTAATGTAGTAATGCAATGCATATTTAGTGATGTTGTAAATAAGCCATATTTGTTGTGGAAATGTGATGGAACTTGCTATTGACTGTTGTTGATTATCTGACTTTTCAACAATTTGATTTTTCTTTGATGCTGTTGATATTTTTTTATGTCTGTTCTGTTAAATCAGAAATTTTAAAATTAATTTAATTAAAAAAAATATGTTTTAGGGTTGAGAAATTTTTTATAATTGTGTGTTTTTACATGTTTTTAATAGAGTTTTAATTTTTTATTTTTTTTAATTTTTTGATTTTTTTTTTATTTATTGTTTTTTTTTGCCAATTTTTCCTTTTTTTTTTTTTTATCTTTTTGCCGTCTTTTATATACCACTTTTTTTCTTTTTTTTTTGTTATTTTATATTTTATTTTTTTATTTATGTCTGTGTCAGCTGTTACCATTAATTTTTTTATGGGGGGAAATCTGTTAGCTAGGCTAAGGAATTTTTATATTTAACAACTTATTAATGTTGTTACACAATGTTTCATTGTATTTTATCAGTGTTTGTATTAATAATAATATATTTTTATATATATGTGTATAGATATATATTATATTTTGTTATATATATATATATATATATATATATATATATATTTTTTTTTTTTTTTATTTATTTTTTTTTTTTAAACCATTAACCATTGTCTTAGCTTAAGAATAAAATCTGTGGTATCTTTCAGAACAGTATTACATTGTATTAGAAAAGGTTGCAACTGTTTCTGCAAGTAAACTGAAATAGGCTCAGTGAGCCAGCCATTGCCAGAAACAATGGGTCACATTGGAGGGTCACTTAGTGACTTATGGATGTTTGGTATACCATACAATTGTGGTACGGTAGGACAAGAAATAGTAAAAAAATGAAATAAATCTAAATATCACCACTAAGTTGTAGATCATATATCATCATATTGACAGAACTATTACATTTCTTAACATCAGCAGGTGTAATAGCTTTAAATGCAGGAGCATCCTCTAACAAGGCAGTTACAGATGAAAAATACTTAACACTATCCATAATTACAACCATACCCCCTTTATCTGCCTGCTTGATAATTATGCTATTATTCGCCTGCAGATCTTTGAGTGCTGAATATTCTTCATACGTTAAATTATAACGTTTTTTAGTTATATTTGAATATAAACGTCTCAGTTCCATTTCACATAAATCATGATATGCTGTAAGGACAGGAATATTAACAGGCAATGTACATTGCTTCAGAAAGGTCTTAGTTTCATCCCAATGTCTGGCACTGTACATTGTTTCAGAAAGGTCTTAGTTTCATCCCAATGTCTGGTGATGATTTAGTTGCTGCATTGACTGATCTCAAGCAGTTTATTAGGAATGTAAATTTAAAAGTTATGTTTAAGGGTAATGTCTTTACTCAATCAGTCTGTAGAAGGCGTAGTACATTTGTGCCTGTTAATATTCCTGTCCTTACAGCATATCATGATTTATGTGAAATGGAACTGAGAAGTTTATATTCAAATATAACTAAAAAAACATTATAATTTAACTTATGAAGAATATTTAGCGCTCAAAGATCTGCGGGCGGATAATAGTATAATTATCAAGCAGGCAGATAAAGGGGGTGTGGTAATTATGGAAAGGGTTTGTAACTGCCTTGCTAGAGGATGCTCATGCATTTAAAGCTATTACACCTGCTGATGTTAAGAAATGTATTAGTATCCTGAAAGGATGTTACACAGAGGCACCTTCTGGATTAGCAGATGGTATGCACCAGGCGTAGACATGTTTGCTTCAGTTCTGAACAGACAGGTGCAGCATTTATGCTCAAGTCTAGCAACTCCATGAGCCCAAGAAGACAGATGTCTTCTCCCTGAATTGGACAAGTCACTTTCTGTACACTTTTCTTCCCACATCGTTAATCTCCGTGGTGCTGACAAAGTAAAGGAGGCGAGGCTAGAAGTGATCCTCATAGCCCCTTTTGGGCCAAAACACCACTGGTTCCCTCTCCTGTGCATTTTGGCAAGAGAAAAGAACAAGACGTGTCCTCAGCAAGCAGACCTGCTGCCATAAGAGAAATGGTCCCTGCTGCACCCCGCCTGGCCACACTGAGGTTAACAGCCTGGATGAACACTGAGGATAACAGCCTGGATGATCTTGCCCTAATCCTAGGCAGGCACAGATTTTCTGAAGATGTGCTAAGTATTGTGAAGGCAGCTAGGAAACTCAGTAAAAGAAAATCTTACCAAACAGAATTAAAGAGATGCAGAAAGCCTGCAGTGGCATTGATCCTGGAATATCTGTCAGGCCTCTGTAAATCCAGTTTAGCTTATGCAACTATAAAATGCATGTTTTTGCTATTAAAACCTGTCTGTCTGCAGATTCTCCTTTATATTCTAGCCTTCAGTTAAGCAGTTTTTCAAGGGAGTTATCTGCCTCAGACCTCCTAGAAAGCAGATTGTTCTACTACGGTACTTCAGCTATGTAGTTGAGAAATTGACCTCATCTCTTTTTGAATCAGCAGCCTCATTCCCTTTATCAGAAAACTCTAATCTTGGTGTCAATTACCTCAGCTAGATGAGTCTGTTCTCTAAGAACCAGGGACAGGGTGGCAGTGTGCATTTATCCCTCTTTTCTTCCTAAAGTTATTTATGAACCGACACTTAACCAGACTGTTCAGATTCCAGTCTTTTTTTCCAAAGCCTGAAAACTGAGGTGGGGGAGAGTCCTTCATTCTTCTGTTGTGCTTTGGCAGCTGAGATTTTATCTACACATAACCAAAGACTTGAGGAAAAAACTGATTAGCCATTTGCCTCATTTGCAAAGGAGAAGGAACCCGTGTCAGCCCTGTATAGTCCTCATTCACACCTCTCATCTCTGCAGATTTCCACAGTGTGCCCAGATTTTTCCTCAAATTTTTTTTTTTATAGATTCATAGGTTCATACTAGGCTATCTGCCCTAGGGCGTTTATAAGCCTAGCCAGAGTTGTGTGGCTTTCACCACCCCTTAGGTTGAAGAATACTATACCCATTAGTTTGCCGTGCCTCTGTCCAGCAGTGATACAGAGATGATTCCCGGGGTAAACCTACGATCTCCCATCCACTGGTCAAGATTCCTCTTCAACAGAGCCAGCGAGGTGCTCTGTCTCACATGGACCGGGATTCTGTTCCACAGCATAGGGAGTCTCTGGGTGATGAATCTGTCCCTCCAGCACGTCCTATTTATATCCGTGTTGAGGTTTAAGTCTCTTGCTCTTGTGGCTCTGGTGGATTTGGATTTTTTGAGGTGGAGCATGTCCATTAATTCCGGATTGGACATGGCCTTGCATGTCAGGCACAGGTCACCTCTGAGCAGACGGTATGCGACTGAATAGAGCTGGAGTTTCTTCAGTCGGGCAGCATATGGCATATTTTTGAGCCCCTTTATCCTTTTGGTGAGGAACTTTTGGGGTCTTTCCAATTGCTGCAGGTTGTATTCAATCATTGGTCTGATAAGTGAAGAGTACAGGGGAACAATGACCTCCCTTGATCTGGATGTGAATCCCTTCATAATCAGGTGGGCAATGTAGAAGGTCCTCCTAACCACTTTGGCAATGTGAGTGTCAAAAGAAAGGTTACTGTCAACTTGGGTCCCCAGGTCCCTGATAACCTCTTCTGTGCTTTATGGATTGCCACCTATGTGGTAACTTGGGGTTACCTTGTTTTTACCAAAGGGAATGACTATACATTTTTTGGCGTTTAGCTTAAGGCCATGGCTCTGGCACCAGTTATCCGTTTCTATGAGACCTCTCTGAAGGATATCTGTGTCTGATGGATTTTCAACTATGGCGCCCAGTTTGCAGTCATCTGCAAACTTTGTCAGCCACAATCCTCCTATGTTTGCCTGCACTTCTGAAAAGTAGATGCCGAACAAGAGGGGGCCCAGGACTGAGCCCTGTGGGACACCGCTTGTGACTGGCTTGGAGTCTGACATGGCACCAGCAACTCTAACCCTGTGGGTTTTGTCCTTGAGCCAGTTTGCAACCCATCTTGTGACATATGGGTTTACATTTAAGCTGGTGAGCTTTTCTATGATACCCGAGTGGGGTATTGTGTCGAAAGCTTTTGCAAGGTCAAGGTAGGCTGTGTGAACTGCCTTACCCTCATCAATGGCCTTGGTGACTATTTCAAAAAAGTCGACCAAGTTCAAGAGGCATGATCTGCCCTTGACAAAGCCGAATTGGGTAGGATCCAATGTCTGTAGGTCCCCTATGTCTTTATTTATGAGTTCCATTATGATCCTCTCCATAGCTTTGCAGACCAGGCTTGTTAAGCTTATGTGGCGGTAATTACCAGGGTCTGTAGAAGCACCGCCTTTGTGGAGTGGGACCACAGTTGCCATACGCCACTCTTTGGGTACGTATCCTGTGGTAAGGCTAAGATTAAACAGCAGCCTTATGTGTGGGTTTAGTTCCTCATTGAGTTCGTGTAGCACACAGCCGGGGACACCATCCGGTCCCATTGATGCTGTGTTTTTGCTTTAGAGAGCAGCTCTCACCTGTGCATTTGAGATGATTGGGAGGCTACAATCTGCTGGGATAGATATTTCTCCTTTTGGGGGAGGGAGGGAGAAATTTTCACTGAACCTGTCTGCCAGTATGTTTGCAATGTCTGTGGGTTCAGTGATTTTTGTATCATTTTGGACTAATTCTGAGCATATCTGGGAGTTTCCACCCAGATTTCTAACATAGCTAAAGAAGGCCTTATGATTGTCTTTTGAGTCCTTGGCGATTTTTCTCTCAAAGTTGGCCTTGGATGATTTTATGAGTGATCGTAGTTTTTTACTAGTATTGATCAGAGATGTCTTCCCTTTTAGGGATGTTGCTCTATCTTGTAGTAGCTTTCTCCTCTTGTTGTAAAGTTTGTTTATGGCTGGGGTCCATCAGATCAATGAGGATTGATGTTACTAAGTAGTGGAATATATTTGAGTTTCAGACTTCATATTCTTCAGAATTGCATATCAACACAAATCCTGTTGAACAACTTTCTAGATTTATAATATTTAAACACTGGCCCTATTTTGGACTTTTGTCCTCTTTGAGGCTTTGACCAGAGTTTTTGCTGTAAGAGATTGATAAGTATGCCCTCGCCACTTCTTTTTTTTTTTTTTAGTCAGTCCATGGAATGCTTAGGTTCTGCTCTTTATTACAACTTTGTTATTCTAGGTGATCCTTTCTTCCAAATGATTTTCTTCTCTTGCCCTTCTGTTCTAGTACCATGATAGAGTTTATAAGTCACTAAGAAAAAAAAAATCTGCATCTCTTTTGGGTGTATTGTTTGTATTTTTTTGGAAGGTGAGTTATTCTGTAGTTCTTAGAATGACTTGCAGGTTCTCTCTTATGGAGGTGTATGTTAAAATCTGGCATCTGCTCAGGATATGCATATAAATAATTTTTACTCAATGCTAAATCATTGTGCAAAGGGTCTATTACAGGTGCTTGCATGCTAGTAGATCATGATACACCTGCTCACTGCCACTTGTTTGAAAAAGCAAGTGCTCAAACTCCCACTAGTCCAATCTCCCTTTTCTTTGTAGACCTCCCAACACCTGACCCTTTAAGCTATTTAGTCCTACCAAAGTCTAAACACTAACCCTTAAACTCTTACTCAGCTCACTGCCCCTAGTCTTCATTCTTTGTCCACCTCCACTCCCCCTCCCTGTTGCTAAAGTCCCCAGTCACTCCCTAAACCTAAAACTCTGGCGCCTGTCACTAAATCTAAATTTCCTGATTGCTCCCTAACTGAAAAGTCCTCCATTACTCTCTGTCCCTAAAATCTATCTCCTACTCTATAAGCTTAAAATTCCCCTCCTACTCCCATGTCAGAGCTGCTTGCCTGAACTCATATTTGAGTTCAAGTGCAAGTAGCACGTCCCCATGAGCCACAAGACACTTGAGTCCCTGGCTTTGAGACAGTGTTTTTTGAGCACTTAGGACTCAAGTGCCTGTAGTGTTCCTTTGTGCAAAGATGTTAATGCTTTAGCCAGAAGTTGGTAATTGCGCCTGGACCCAGGGTTTTCCATTTTTAAAGCCTTTCTTAATTCTGTCTCATTTTCTGTAAATTTTACTTAATTCCATTGCATATTCTCTAAGTTAACACTACTGATTTTAATTCTTCATTCCATTTGACATCTTTATTATGTTAAGCAAGCATCTTCATAAATGCTTCTTTCTTTCACGGTTCTTTTATAAAACTGTTTTGGGTTATCAATTAATTCCTTCCTTGTTTTGCACTTTTCCTTTGTATTTTTCTGTAGACCTTCTAATATTTTCTGCTTCTACTGATAGGTTATTATTAGAAATGATGTAAGATAAATTATGCCCTGTTTTGATGTTTGTTGCTTTTATCACTTCAATTTTTCTTAGAATTTTTAATTGTTTCCTTTTCTGTGTTCTTCCAGTAATATTTCTTGCCTTAATTGCTTATTTTTTTCCTGTTTGATGCTAGATTATAGCATTCTGCTTGTTTCCTTTCTTACTGTTCGTTTTTGTAATAATACTTTTATCTATTACAGTTTAGCTGCACAGTAGCATATTCTGTTTATTTCTGTTACTTCACACGATTCTCTTTTAACTGTCCTAATTACTGTGTTCATCTGTTTTATTAGTCTTCTAACATATTGGGTTTTACTTTCTGTAGACCCATTCTCTCGCCTATCTTAATATTCCTAAATATTTTTGTTAAATCACGAAGGTCTTCCCTTGGATGATTCTCTTGTTTGTTGAGAGTGCCCTAATTGCTCTCAGTTTTCTGATTCTTCCCCTTGCTGTACAGTCCTAACTGGAATTTCAACCAAGTCTTTCTTGCAGTAGGTTCCAGAATTTTACTCTGTGGCATATGCCTTGTTAAAAGTGTTTTGTTTCTGCACCATTTTTTTGGGGAAATTCATTAACTCATTAACTAATTGTGTTGTATTACCTATATCAGAGCCTTCATACTAAACCTCAATAGTCTGTCATTTCAGTTTCTAGCTGTTACTTTTCAGTCTCACCAAGAATTTGCTTCTCGTGCATTCTACATTTGTTTTCTCATTCTTTCCATTGTAAACTTTACAATGTCTGGAGATCTTTGGCTGTCTGTATCTTCAAATATTTTTGGGACTGCAGTGGTCATATTGGTTAGTACAGTGTTCTTTTTATGCATAAATATTACATCATTGAGATCTAGTTTTATTTCCCAAGTCCACACTTCTTTTTATGTATTTTGATAACCTCTGGTTTGTACTGATTTTCTTATAGTATCTCAGTTGCATCTTATTCCAGCTGTAATGTTCCTCTATTTAAATATTGTTTTAATCTGATTTATTCTCTTAAAAACATTAACATTCTTTCTTGTCAGTGGTCCTTTGTATTGTCTTTACTGTTCTTGTTTGTCCTATCGGTCTTTTTGTGGGTTTCCACTTCCTTCTCCAAAGGAGGCCACATTCAGTATGGCCTAGCCCTGTGACAGGGATGATTATGAGATTTGAGGATTCTGCACCGTCTCCCACCCCACCCCCAGTCCTGGTAACAGTGCATACCAGAAATAGGCATTTTTTTTATCCTGGGACCTGTGGACCCAATTTTCTCTTTTGAGTTCTCATTTTCCATGATATATAAAATACAGTCTGTATAGCATTGTCATTTTGGTTGGATTTTGCAAAATCAGACTCTACCACATACGGTACTCCACAAGACCTGAGGATGAATTGAGTTCCAGCAAAGCTACTCTCTTTTTCTTGCTGATTTCCTGTCTCCATCAGGACCCTGTGCTGTAGAGAAGGGCAAGATTTGAGATCATTTTCATATTCTTTGACTTATGGAAGTTGCTGTCTGAGTGGTGGTACTTGCAAGAATGGAAGTGGTATTTTCTGAGTGTCATCCGACTTCCATGTGGAATCACCACGTGGAGGATCTCTGATATCTTGAGCTTTCCACACAGGTGGTCAACAACAACCACCTGCCCAATAACTGTTTTCTGAAGTCTGATTGTGACTGTTCAACACCTTGTTCCACTGGTGGAATGTGAATTTAGTTTGTATTTTACCCACTTTCATGCTCTTCAGAAAAATTCATGCTAGGGACGTGGCCAAGATACTGAAGAGATAGGACCAGAGTTCATCAGCTCTCCAGTTCTTGACATATTTCTGACAGGAAATTTAATTTCTAAGTTATCATTTTTTTCTTTTTTTCTTTTAAAAGTAAAAAGCAAAAAAGATTTCCTTCAATAACATAACATTTTTTTATAAATATATATACTTTTCCCTGTCAAAAAACTACTTGAAAGGACATATTATTCTTGGCCAAGATGAGTCACAGTAAAGCTGTCATAATTCTGCATCAGAGAAGGAACTTCAGATGGTATTGACAAATTTACAGGAACTCTCTGAAAAAAGAATAAAGTAGACAGTAAGATAGAAGAAGACTTCATGAGCAGATGCACCAACCAAATGGAAATGCTGCAAGAGTCACTCAGTCAACAAAAACAGCAGATTATGGGAATGGAAGAATCTTTAAATGACATGGAAAATAGACTGTCGGTAGATGAAAATAATACTGAATTTTTACTAAAACAAAACACCCTCCAGCTGTCTAAGTTAGATGACCTGGAGAACAGATCACATCGCAGTAACATCAGGATATTTGATCTTCCAGAAAAAATAGAGGGGAATAATATGATCAACTTTTTAACCTCCTGGCTACCAAATATACTAGATCTGAGTGAAGCAATGTCAATTGGAATTAAAAGAGCTCACAGGTCTCTCACAGGGTTTTCATCAGATAAAAATGCGACTCTGAGGTCAGTTATAGTAAGATTTTGTTCTACAATAGACAAAGAATTCATTTTAAAAAGCGTGGACAAAATCTCCCTTTAAAGTAGATGGGAAAATAATCAGATTTGCTAACGACTACTCTACTACTGTAATTGTTAAAATAAAATATTTGCTTATCATTAAAGGATTAAAGAAAAAACAGATCAAAGTACAATTGTTTTTTCCAGCCAGATTGAAAATATTTCTAACTGACGAAACAAGAATATTTTATGACTTAGACTCTGCATTTACTTTTTAAAAACTAAAAAAGTCTTTGATCAATTTGAAGAAATGGAATGGAGCAGCAGTTCCCTGAAAAGATTGGCCGAGAGAAATGCCTGGAAAACACAGGGCAAAAAGAAGAAGCTAAAAGTGACATTTTATTTACTTAATTACAGAATTTCAGTATTGGTCTGTATCTTTGCTTTGTTGATTTGAAGTTTCCAGCACATTTTCAAACATGTTATAATTCTATACAAGTAATAATATGGGATCCAGTACTAAATCCCAGACTTCAGTGCATACAAGGTCACTCTTTAATATTTATTTCCATAATGTACAATAATGTACAACTATCTATAAAAAAGGATTTTATATATATATATATATATATGTGTGTGTGTGTGTGTGTGTGTGTGTGTGTGTGTGTGTGTTTCGAATTGTTAATTTATACATTTAGTTCATGTAAGTCTATTTTAACTTGAAATAAGCCTTAATTGTAGATATGCAACATGGCATTTCAGTTATAGATTGAAGAACAATTAGTCTGGCTAGTATATTATAAGATAAATATACAAAAAGGTTTATTCTCAATAATTATATTTGTTTAATTCAGCTACAAATAAAATGTTATGTTGTCAGCTTTCTTTTCTAGATAATGTGTTTTGTATATGTATGTGTGTGTATGTATATATATATATATATATATATATATATATATATATATATATATATATATATATATATATATATATATATATATATATATATATATATATATATATATATATATATATATATATATATATATATATATATATATATATATCTTGGTGTTGCATAGTAAGTTCAACGCTCAGTATCCTGAGTGAATATGATTCTAGGATTTGTTTCTTTAACATAGTCACTCAAGTTTACACCTAGTCTCTATATTGTTAAAGCTTGGATGTTGAGTCTGTGTAGTTCTGGGAATCATGATAATGAACATGTTGAATACAGTATATTTGTGATACCAGAACTGTTTTATATGAAGAGGAAAAAGGCTTTATTTTGTCTGCATAGCTTCTATGGAAATAGTTGATTGAGAACAGATTACTCTGACTGTATAATTGATGATTAGAGTACTGAACCGGGAGTTGAGTAAGTCTTAATAAAAGCCAAAAATGTGTGGCACTTTAGATTTGACATTTGATAAAAATGGGTCATAGTAATAAAAGCCAAAAATGTATGGCACTTTAGATTTGACATTTGATAAAAATGGGTCATAGTTGTAATAGATTGAAGCATGTCGGTGCTGCGTATGAATAAGTTAAAGCGACATGTGGTGTTCAAGTTTATCTTTGTACTGTCTTGTGTTTTGCTTCACTAAGGGGATCATCGCATGAAGTCTGTACAAGTGCTTGATTCCTCTCTCCAGAGTTTGGGGAACAGCGTGAGCTGATGGCACTGTTTCTGAAATTAAAAGAGTTGCAAAAAATAAAAATGTAATGGGATCCTCAATGTAGTTATAGGTGGTATTATATATACAAACTACATATAAGTTATCAGAGCTCCTTCTGTGCATTGTGGAGAGGATGGAGAGCTGTAGTGAAGTTTTTGGTCTTTTGTTAATGGAAGTGTACGCTGCAACAATTATTCTAAATCATATGAGATGTGCATGTTTGGTGTGGTGCTGCTGTTTGCTCGCAGGGGGAGAGGGAGACGAGGGCAATTTGTCTTGGTGACGAAACTGAATCTTATCAAATGTGGGACTTTGAATTCATGATGTTTGGTATACTGGATTGCTTCTGTGTGGGATTTGGAGGTGTTTGGAGATGTGGGATACCTGCTCTGAGCAATGATGGCTTAGGAACTTGTGAATATCTGAATTGATAGGGTAGTTAGTCTTGTGTTGCAAAAAGGGAAAAAGCAAGTGAAGCTTTTGGCAATTTCACGAGCATTGTAAGAATTTATCATTTATGTCTTCCTGCCTTGAATAGGATTGGTTGCATACTAATTAAATAATAGTGATGTGTGTATGCTTGATGATAGGGTATGTAACATGGGGTCAAAGGGCATTGAAACAAGATAGTTGAATAGTACCAAAATACCCTTGAACATAACACAAAAAAGTGTAATGAATACAGATATAAACATACATTAAGGATCACATGTGTTATCAACAGTCTCTTCACAAATATTTCTCCAGGAAAGAAGTCTGATGCAAAAATATCTTTACAATATGTATTACTAGTAAATTTAGAAGGGATTTATAAACACCAGAAATGTGCTGATTTTGATTCATATTCATAGACTGTTTAAATATGATGTTTATATTTTAATATAAAGAATTGTGTAGATTTTATATATATGTTGCATATACTTTGGAAGTTTCTTAAAACAAGTTGTAATTTATTTGCAAAGCACTGACCTTTTAAACAGAATGTTATTTTGTCTTTGAGCTTTATCCCCTCCTATGTTCAGTTGTTATAATATCTTTATAAACCTGTATTTTTGTGTGCTTACACAGCTGGGTTTGAACTGATAATGCATCCTTTTTAACTTTAATCTCCTATTAGTCCAGCCTTTAAATCTTATAGAAGAATAAACTCTGACTTGTTTAGGTTCATAGATAGGTACTAGGCTATCTGCCCGAGGGCATTTATAAGCATAGCCAGAGTGTGTCAGCTTTCGCCAGCCCATTGATTAATTAACTGAGCCTCTGTCAAGAAGAGCCAATGAAGTGATCCCAGAGGTGTATTTTCTGTTACCCATCCACTCGTCAAGGATTCTCTTGAAGAGTATTAGTGAGGGGCTCTGCCTAATGTAGTTAGGAATTTTGTTCCAAAGCATGGGGAGTCTCTGTGACAGGAATCTATCCCTCCAGCATGTTCTATTTATTGTTGTGGTGAGGTTTAGCTCACTAAAGCGAGTGGCTCGCAATGACTTGGATTTCTTGGGTCTATATTATATCATCGAATGCTTAAAAAAGTGAACGCTGATTGATCAACCTAATTTAAGCGAAAGCTTACAATCTCGAACTGTCAGATCAGCGATTTTTTTCCCAGGGAAAAAAATCGCTGATCCAAAACACATACACACAACACAAGCACACCAAACAAACAGAAATCCACACACATACACCTGAAATCTGATACCTAACCCTACACTAAACTATGCACACATCACTAACTACCCACTTACCTTAACCCAAACCCTAACCCTAAGGTCCGTCACTATTGCACACTCACCTCACCCACTCCCTAACCCTAACTCACTTAAATCCGCCCTAACCCTCATGTCCACTCAATCGCACAGACACCTAACCTGAGCCCTAACCCTAACTCACCTAAATCACCCTAACACTCACATCCACACAATCACACACTTACTTAAATCCGACTGGCAGCTTTCCACCATAACACTGAAAATACCAAAGCAACAGAAACGGACAACCGAATTCTTTCCCTAGGAAAAAATTTGAGTTTCTGCTGCTTCAATATTTTGCAGTTTCGCAAAAATAAGTTTGATCAATCAGCGTTCGCTTTTTTAAGCGTTCGAGGATATAATATAGATCCGATTTCTTTAGGTGGAGCATGTCCATCACTTCTGAGTTGGACATGACTTTGTAAGTCAGGCAGAGTTCACCTCTGAGTAAGTGATATGCCACTGAGTACAGCTGGAGTTTTTCCAGTCGGCTGCATAGGATATATGTTCGAGACCAGTAATCCTCTTGGTGAGGTACTTTTGTGGTCTTTCTACTGTTGGAAGTGTCTTGTGAGGTACACCCCAAACATTGCATTGTACTCTATGATGGGTCTTATGAGTGACGAGTAGAGGGGCACTATAACCTCTTTATTTCTAGATGTGAACCCTTTAGTAATTAGATGGGCTACGTAGAAGGATTTCCTAACTACTTTGGCATTATGATTGTCAAAGGAGAGATTACTATCTACCTGGGTCCCCAGATCTCTTATTTCCTCTTCTGTATTAAGGGGGCTGCCACCTATGTGGTAATGGGTGACTATGCATTTTTTTGGCATTTAGCTTGAGACCATGACTTTGACACCAGGTGTACATCTCAGTAAGGCCCTTTTGGAGAATGTCTGTGTCAGCCGGAGAGTCAATTATGGCTCCCAGTTTGCAGTCATCAGCGAACTTGGTTAGCCATAGTCCTCCTGTGTTTGCCTGTACTTCTGAGAAGTATGTGCCGAACAGTAGAGGTCCCAGGACCGAGCTTTGTGGGACACCACTTGTGACTGGTTTAGAGTCAGACCTGGAGCCCGCTATTCTTATCGTGTGAGTTCTCTCTGTAAGCCACTTGGCAACCCATCTCGTGACGTAGGGGGTTTATGTTCAGGCTGGTGATTTTTTTCTATAATTCCCGAGTGGTGAATGGTGTCAAAAGCCTTGGTGAGGTCAAGGTAGGCTGTGTGAACTACCTTCCCCTCATGTATGGCCTTGGTGACTGTCTCGAAGAAGTCAGCCTGGTTTAGTAGGCATGATCTGCTCTTAACAAAGCCGAACTGGGTCGGGTCAAGTGTTTGGAGGTTCCCAATGTCTTTGTTAATGAGTTCCATGATGATGCGCTCCATAGCCTTGCAAACCAGGCTAGTCAGGCTTATGGGGCGATAGTTACCAGGGTCAGTTGTGGCCCCTCTTTTGTGGAGCGGAATAACCGTTGCTGTGCACCATTCTATGGGCACATAGCCTGTGGAGAGGCTGAGGTTGAACAGTGTGTTTAGATGGGGGGTTAGTTCGTTCTGTAGTTCATGCAAGATGCAGCATGGGACACCATCTGGCCCCATTGATGCTGTGCTTTTGGCTTTTGAAAGGGCTGTTTTCACCTCTGCATCTGTGATTTCTGGGACACTACACTTTTCTGGTATTGTTGTGAGCCCTTTTGGGGGTGAGAGGGGGGTGAAGTTTGCACTGAATCTATCTGCCAGGATGTTGGCAATATCAGTGGGTTCAGTATATTTTGTGCTATTTTGCAGTAGCTCAGAGCATATCTGCGAGTTGCCACTTAGATTCTTGACATAGCTAAAGAAGGTTTTCTGGTTATCTTTCGAAGTTAGCCTTGGAGGATTTTATGAGGGACCTTAGTTTCTTACTGATACTGATCAGGGATGTCTCTCCTTCTTGGGATTTGCTTTTTTTCTGAACTAGTTTCCTCCTCCTATTGTATAGCTTGTTTATGGCAAGGTTCCACCAGACTGGTTTCCTTCTCGTAGGGGAGTGAATCTTGGTTTTGCTAGAGATGGCACGATCCATGCATCCTTGTAGGTGCTCACAGAGTGCATTTGTAAAGGTTTCTGCATCTTGGGCTGCATTATCCTTTAGCGTGGGGGCTGTGAAACTTACCACCTCTGTCTTAAGTAAGGTGATGTTTGCTTTAGAAAAGTTTTTTACTGTGTTTTCATAGTTGGGGGTGGTGGTGGGGTGTGGACATCCAGAGTGATTAGTTTATGGTCTGATCTAACCAGTGATGGGTTGATCTGTGGTGTGGAACACCTGTCGCCCATGTTAGTGATGACCAGGTCCAATATGTTTTCACCTCTGGTAGGGGAGTTTACCAGCTGATCCAGGGCATTTGAGTTGACAAATTCCAGGAAGCGCTGGACCTGGGAGTTTGTACTTGAGTAGTTTTCCCAGTTAACGGTAGAGTAATTGAAATCACTCACTATCAGGGTGTTCGGTAGGACCTTCATGTTTTCCAGTGTCTCCAGAAAGGTGGAGTGGTGGTCCTATGTCATGGAGGGTGATCTGTAGCAGGCCACAATTTGCATTGCAGATTTGCCTGATGTTAGTTGCACATGGATGATCTCGGAGGTATCATGCTGCATCACTAACATGGAGGTGTAGGTATCCTTGATGAATATGGATACACCCCCTCCTTTTGTGTTTCGGTCCATGTTCTATGGCCGAAATATGTGGTATGAGTTGTAGCCTGGTAGTGCTGGGGTGCTCTGTGGAACCTTGAACCAGGTTTCAGTTACTGCACAGATGTCGACGTTCTCCATACTTAGGAGTGCTTCGAGCGCATGCATTTTGATATTTAAACTCCTGGCATTGAGTAGCATAACCCTCATTTTTTTATTTGTGCTGTTTACGGAGGTGGGTTTGACTTTTGAGCCCTGCCTAAAAAAGGCACTATGGGGGTAGCAAGAGCCTTGGCCAGTATTCGAAAGCCTAGGGGTGACAGGTGCAAGCCGTCTCTTGCGAAGCAATGAGGCCTGTCGAGCATGTCGTCCCAGGCTGACAGACACTGGATCCCCTTTGAATGACACCAGAAGCTTAGCCAATTGTTGAAATTGATAATTTTTTTCTTTATACTGCGGTATCATTCCTGGTGAGGGCAGGATGCTACTCAGGGTCATACCCGCCTGGGCTACATGATCAGAGAGCTCTTCCATGTCTCTTTTCATGTAGTCCAGGGAGGTACGTCTCAGGTCATTCACACCAACATGAACAATGACAGAGTCATATTTGTACTTGTTCTGGAGTGACCTGAGTGCTTGTGTTATGTGGCGGATTCTGGCTCCCGACAGGCAGCTAACAGTAACCTTCTCCTTGTCCAGCCTAGTGAGTGGGACGTCAGTGTGCCTGACTATAGAGTTGCCTATTACTAGTGTGTTAGGTATGTTATTTCGCCTTAAGGGCTGTGATTGTGTGGCACACTGATTTTGTGTTTTATGTGTTGTCTGGTTTGTGACGGGAGGTACAGGTTTTTTGGGTGTCTGCTTTGGAGGTCTGTGATGCTTTTGCAGGTTTTTATTTAGAGCCTCCGAGTATGATTTTGTGTATTTATGTGTATTTTTTGCCACTGCTGGTTTAGTATGTCTATGTGAGGCTGGATGTGTGGTGCAAGTGTTAACCTTCGCCTGATGACTGCTTGTTCCAGTCTTGGGTGGAGAGAGCTTATCCTCCAATTTAGCTATATAATTGCATCTCTCGCATATGTTAATGTTTTGTGGTAGGAGGAGAGGGTTGTCTGTGTACATGAGGCAGTTGTAACATTGCCTCAGGATACCCAGGTTCACCAGCTGGACTGGAGAGAATACCTGAAATTGCCTTTTGGTCATGTCTGAATAGTAGGGTGAGCTGCTTAGTCACTTGGTTGGTGAGGGGTGAATAATGAGCCTTGCCCTGCTGGGCAATCAAGTGTCTGGGTATATTAATGCTTGCTATTAGGTCTGAGCAAGTGCTGGACTGCAGGATGCTTTTTAAGTGCTTAGGTTGAGAGTTAGACTACTTTCAAGGGAAAAACTGAAGAGACTTGGTGAAGCCGGGATAAATTTAGCCCTAGCTAAGAGGCACTGCCCGGACATGCAAAACCGTGCAAGCGCAGTTTTTACAGTAGGGAAATGAAAGAGATAGAAATTAGCCCAAATGGCCCACAAACTACTAACTTCTGGGCTGGAACCACTCCACCAGGGACAGATGGCTGCTCAAAGCTCCCTCTCTTACAGGTGAACATAGAAACCTCCCTCTGTCCAAGTAAGGTATGGGCAACTCAGAAAATTGTAACAGCCCTTAATTCAGCACTAGCCTGAAAACTGGAGTGTACTAGCTTAGAAAGGTGGGAAACAAGGAATTTTTTTTTGAAAAGATAATGCAAAAACAGTAAAAATACACTTAAAACAGCTTTAAATGACTACATACAGTAAAAAATACATTAAAAACAGCATTAGATGACTACAAACAATCAGAAAAGGCTTTTAAACAAATTACCCAATTAACCAGTAAAACAATCTCAAAACTGAGCCCTGTTCCTGTAGTCTTCAATCAGACAAGTTCTAACTGCACACTCCTGCCACTGGGGTGCAGGGGAACATTCTCCAAAAAAGAAGGCCTGGATTAGTGCTCATGTTATACAAACAAAGCTAGATTCAGCAGGCCTGGATCTAGTCTATGCTACAGCAAACAAGGCACACCAATTTCAGTAAGAAACAGTTCAAATATGCAAGCACTATAAGCCTTTAACCAGAAATTTCCAGCTGAAAAGGGCAGAGTCCAGCCTCTCCTCCCTCAAGAGTGCAGACCACAAACCTTCTTAATGTAAAATAACTGGCCTGAAGCCCGAGTGCTTAAACCAGAACTAATACACTTTTAGAATAACAGACACTGAGCCCTCAATCAGCAGTTCCCAACTTAGAAGGATGTAAGCTACCTGTCCTGCTTAAACCAAAAGGCTTAGAATGATAGCTACACTTTAATTAGGTTGCTACCAAGTAGTAATAATTACAATTGAATACTTTTAAGAAGGCCTGGATTAGTGCTCAAGTTATGCAAACAAAGCTAGATTCAGCAGGCCTGGATCTAGTCTATGCTACAGCAAACAAGGTGCAGCAATTTCAGTAAGAAACCATTCAGATATGCAGGCACTATAAGCCTTTAACCAGAAATTCCCAGCTCAGAAGGCAGAGTCCAGCCTCTCCTCCCACAAGAGTGCGGACCATGAACCTTCTTAATGTAAAATAACTGGCCTGAAGCTGACGTGCTTAAACCAGAACTAATACACTTTTAGAATAACAGACACTGAGCCCTCAGTCAGCAGTTCCCAATTTAGAAGGATGTAAGCTACCTGTCCTGCCACAACAGTGCAGACCACAAACCTTCTTAATGTAAAACAACTGGTCTGAAGCCCAAGTGCTTAAACCAAAAGGCTTAGACTGATAGCTACACTTTAATCAGGTTACTACCAAGCAGTAATAATTACAATTGAATACTTTTAAGAAGGCCTGGATTAGTGCTCAAGTTATGCAAACTAAGCTAAATTCAGCAGGCCTGTATCTAGTTTATGCTACAGCAAACAAGGCGCACCAATTTCAGTAAGAAACAGTTCAGATATGCAGGCACTATAAGCCTTTAACCAGAAATTCCCAGCTCAGAAGGCAGAGTCCAGCCTCTCCTCCCACAAGAGTGCGGACCATGAACCTTCTTAATGTAAAATAACTGACCTGAAGCTGACGTGCTTAAACCAGAACTAATACACTTTTAGAATAACAGACATAGAGCCTTAAATCAGCAGTTCCCAACTTAGAAGGATGTAAGCTACCTGTCCTGCCACAACAGTGCAGACCACAAACCTTCTTAATGTAAAACAACTGGTCTGAAGCCCAATGCCTAAACCAAAAGGCTTAGAATGATAGTTACACCAAGCAGTTATAAATACAATTGAGTACTTTTAAGATGACGCAAAAGCAAACTAAAGTAGGAAGAAACACAAACACAGTAAAAGCAGATGAAAAAGGTGCAATTTTTTTTTTTTGAGTGAACAAATGAGATGGGCACAGGAGGAGTATCCAAATGCAAATTTACAAGAGGCGCGGGCAGTTTCAAAGCCACAATTCAAAATGTACCACTTATATAAGGCAGGAACCGAATAACAATGAAGTAAACTACCCCCACTTATCATTGGCTATTCAAGAATTCTAACCAGCACTAACTGAAAAAACAGAGCCACAACTTCCAGCTAGATAGTATTCAATGCAACACAAGTAAATCGCTTGGTTTTCTATTATACGGATGATATGGAGTATGAACAGTATGGAAAAGCACTAATACATATACTTGAAATATTTTGAAATTTGTACACAGGTAATAATAAATAACATCAGTTTGTTTATGACATCTAATGGGAAATGAGAAAAGAGAAAGGGTAAGAAAATAAAGAAAAAGGGGCATTTTATTAACCAGCATAATTAATACTTTATCCTCAAACAGTCATATGGCACTCTATCAATTAATTAAAAGCATTCTAAGTTATACATTTAATACCAGATCATAAATGTAGAACAGTTGAGTTGAATTAATTCTGCTTTTGTTAGTTAAGAATGGCTTGAATGGCTTGGATGGATTCTTCATCTGAGTCTGGAGTTTTTTTACTCCAGGTAGGGGGTGTTGTTAGAATTTCACTATACTTTATATTTTTGAACTTACATTTTTCATATTTTGGTGTCTACATTTAAAATTAAAACACTTATTCTTATAAGTCTGATTTTAAAGCATTACTACAATAACTACAAAAACTTTCTTGTGGATTATAAAAAAATCTTTCACTACATGATTCAGAAATTCATTAATAGAGAAAACAAGGTCCTTATTAGATGACAAGTATCACATTTATCTGTTAACATAAATGGCTTAAGTAATGGCTGTAAGAGAGGCAGTTTTCATAAATATTTGAAATTAACCTCAGCACAATTTTTTTGTCCAAGAAACTCATTTAATAACAAATGATACTTATGGAATAAATAATAAACAATACACAGTTATAGCTAGTTCGCAGTTTAATCAAAAAGAAGTGGAGTAGCCATACTATGGAAGAATTGCGTTTGCCTTTGCCACACAATGATGATAAAGGTATTTTCTGTTTAGTTAACATTGTAGTAAACAGGAAGATATATTATTTAGTAATCATGTATTGGATTCCAGCATTAGGAGTTAAAACAGCTAAGTTTCACGTAGATTTAATTTTACAACATTCCAAGGTTAGCCTTATTGTGGCTGGGGATTTTAATTGTATTTTACATGAAAAAGATTCAAATTCCAAAGGAAGTATGAAAATTACACCCACTGCTAAAGCATTACTAAATTTTACTAAAATTATTAATATTAAAGACACTAATGACTTATTGACTGGAGACTCTTCATTTCACACACATTTCAAATAGACATGGTACACAGTCAACAGTTTGCTAGAATTTTATATCTAATGATTTGGTCTTAACAATAGATAAAGTTAAAATAACTTCATGCCCAGTTTCAGACCATAATGCCATAATATTTTATCTTTTTATGAATTCTAATAGTATTCATATCAAAAGAAGTCTATCATACATCACTAATATGAAAAATTTTATAGAGCTCTTTCAATAAAGAGACCCAAATCTACTTAGAGTTTAATAATTCAACAGAAACCTCAAAAATCTATGTGTGGGATGCCCTTAAATCATATTTATATGGAAGAATTACTAACTGATATTCTGTAAAAAGGAAATAATGGGATAAAGAGTTAAAAGAATTACTAGAATAAAATAGGCAAGTTAAAAATAGAATTTAAACTGAATAATATCACTCAACTGGAAAAAAAATGAATGATTCACAGAGTAAATATTTAGAGATTCTAAATCATAAAGTCAAAATTAATATGGAAAAGATGAAGTTAATTAACTATTCCGTAATTCTAAAATCCATACATAAAATAGCCTCCAGAACAAAAATGATAATTAAATCTAGTCATATCAAAGAAATATACAGTATGAAAAAAAGTAACAGCAATAGAAGATATACTTAATGAGTTCAAAATGCTATAAAAAAATTAATATGGAAAAGTATAACATGGACTCTGAAGAGGCAATAAAACATTTCATTAATAATTGCACTAAAAATAAACATAACAACATTTAAATATAATAAATAAACCTATTTCTATCACTGAGCTTACTAAACAAATATTAAAACTAAAACCATTTGAAGCTCCAGGAAATGGGATAATATCAGAACTTTATAAAATGATGCCTAAGAGTATCCTTAACATTTTATTTTATACCTTCCAATCAGTTAAAGAATTAATGACAGTCCCACCTTCATGGAAATACACCCTCATTTCCCCAATACTGAAATCAGATAGAGACCCAACAGAATGTACATCTTATAGACCAATATCTTTATTAAATGTTGATTATAAATTATGTCCATTATTGCAAATAGAGTTCAAAGAATTTTATCAGATATAATTAATAAAGATCAAACTGGCTTCTTAAAAAAGAGACACATATGACAACATCAGAAGAACATTAACCATAATTGACTGTACTAATAATATAAAGAAGTGTATGTAACTTTAGTAAGTTTAGACATTAATTCTGCTTTTGACTCCGTTAGTTGGAACTATCAGTAGTATTACAAGAATGTAATTTTCCAATAGCATTTCAGCAACTCATAAGAAATGTCTATGATAAATCAATAGCCTATATAAAAATTGCTTCACATATGTCACAGTCAATCCCTATTACTAAGAGTACAAAACAAGGTTGTCCCTTATCACCATTATTGTTCACATTAATTATGGAATCTTTTGCAAATTATATAAGAGAAAATATAGAAATAGAAGGAATTCAATTTGAACACAATTTAAATTCTAAAATACTGTTATTTGCAGATGTTATTTTATTAACATTAAAAGACAACACAATCACTTTATTCCCTTTTTAAGGCTATAAAACATTTTCAGTCCATTTCGGGTTTAAAATGTTAAGAAGATAAAACAAATATTTTATATACCAATACCAACATAACTGATATACCTGAAAACTTCTCTAAATATTTAGCTAAAGATGGCAAAATGAAATATTTGGGAATAAAATTAACCAAAAACATCAAAGATGTAATCAGTTTAAATTTTAGTGAAAGTCTTGAAATGATTAAAGAACTTATAACAAAATGGATTAAATTTACATTTTCAATGGAAGAGAGACTCATGATTATAAAAATGATAATGCTACCCAAAATATTATATATAATACAATCTTTAGCATTACCTATTCCCAAACAATATATAAAAGAATTTAACTCCCTAATGCTAAAATTTCTTTGGCATCCCAGTAGACCTAGAATAGCTCTTAAGCACCATCTATGAAGTTGGAATAATGGGGGAATAAGCCTTCCTCGTATAGAATTATATTCTGTATCATCCATTGTCAAAACAGTAATTCTGTGAACAAATAAAAATTATTTTGCCAAGTGGAAGGATATACAGGAATATATAATTCTGGAAAAAGATCAGTTTAATATCGATTGCTATAATGATCTACACAGTAATAGCTTTTTATGGATATTAAAAGCACATATTGTAGTATACCAAAAACCAGCTATAAACTCAACATATATTACTACAATAATTACTAACTTTAAAAATCTTGTTCAGCGAATGCCTGAATATGCTGCATGGATATTTTTAATCTTTCCTATAGCATTTACACAAAATAATATCATTACATTTAATACATTTTCAATGAACAGTTAAAAAAAAACAACTTATCTATTAGTGTCAGTTGATGGATAAAGAAAAAAATTAACTCATTACATTTTATTCTAGACAAATATCGTTTAAATTCTGAAATGTGACTTGATATACAAAACTGTAGATATGCTGTAGAGAGGAGACTATCATTAATGCAAATAACGGTTAAAAAGGAAATTCCTAAGCTTATATAATTTGTGATTCTATCTATTCATCAAAATATATCAGACAAAGGCTATCTCTCCAAAATATACAAAAATAATCAAAAATAAAACAGATCTTTGTAATGATAAATGTTGGGAATATTTTACATCTCTTAATAGTTATCTACCAAGTAATAATGAAAAAGAAGCTATATTGACATCCTCTACTCTAACCTCGTCCTCCTTAACATGGAAAATTTTTACATAAAGCAGTTATTACACCACACAAAATACAACTAATCTATAAAAAAACAAACTGTTGGAAATGTAAATTACAAGTTGTGGCTAATTGGCAACATATGTTTTATGAATGTGATATAATTAAACCCTTTTGGAATTATAGCAATAATTTTTTACAGGATTTATTTACAGGCAACTTTAATCTAAATAAGTCATTGATTTTATTCAATGCTTCAGTACCTATTTGTGTTAAATTACTCTCTTCTTTGGACACTTCTTACAATTGCAAGGAAAGTAATAAACTGGAAAAATGCAAGCATTCCAACTATGAAAGAATTTCAACTTGTCAGATGGAGATATTAACAATTAAAGGAAGAACCTCAAGAATAACTTTTTTAAATTCATGGATGAAACTTAAAAGATTATTGAACAAAAGGACTCATGTATAATAAAAGTAGTAGTTAAATATGATAAATGTTATTAATCATGTGAATGTAGACACCCTGTATATAGTTTCATACATAGTTTTGTTGTTGTTTATTTTTCCACTGTTGATTATTGCAATTTCTTACAAAGTTAGTGTGATGAAATATTGTTAAATCTTACCAATAAAAAAGAATTAATAAACAAAAAGAAAATTCATGCTAATGCAAAACTTGTAATTCTGCCAACTTTCAAAGTTTGCAAGAGCAGTATTTAAAAATTGTCCCAGTTCATGTGCCTTTTCCCCCACTTTTATTTATGGCTTTGTTCAGATTTCTTTCTTTTAAGTGGTTGAGAGGTATGAGTGCAGTAAACATTGCCATCATTACCACTCACATTTTAAATTAAAGCACATGCAGTATTTGCACACTTTAATTTTAACTAAAAGGAGTTCAATAAATTGCTGTCAACCAGATTGCCAGTGTACAAGCAGGCACCCAATCTGACATTTTTTTTTTAAGTCAAACAACTGTAACAGTTCCATTTAAACTAGCATCTCACTAGCAAAACATTTTACATATTCACACTGCAATATGAATCAGTCTCATGTTCCTCCTTTCTGTTTCCAGCTTTCTCACTTTTCCAAATAGTTTTAGACAACCACAGCTTTCACTGGTGCAGTAAACATTGCTATCACTTCTGTATCATTTACTTTTATGGCATTTTTACAGTGACAGTTCAGCTCCTAATCATAGGATTGGTTTCAACACAATGGTAAAACTTTAACATCCATCCTCTGGTCCACAGTACTCATGGCACTGTTGTTCACTTTTATTCTTTTCCTTGAGGCTATGTTCAGGAAACCTAGTTTCCACCTCCATTGTTGCAGGTGACTGCACCCTAATTTCTATCTATATACACACAGGAACTCCCCCAATAAAGAATAAAATTTGGATGAAGGAATTAATAGTGATAGAAGTACAGTTAGTATGCAAGGGTTAAAGATCAAGTACAGGAGACTACCAACCTTTTAAATTCCGATATTTTTCAGTGATTTCATCTCTTGGGCCCCTGGTGTTCTGAGTGCAGAAAATGTAATTTATTCTAAGTAAGCATGCATTGGTATTAAAATAAAAGTTATAAAGATCACTGTTGTCCTAATTGATTAGCCAAGCCACTACTGGTTTCTTCTGGATTAGTCATTGCAACATGATGTGAATGAGTGGAACATATTTTCCTGCTTCAGAACAGGAAGGGCTTTTCTTTCTTTTGTAATTGTAGTACTAGGAAGGACTGAGAATGCCACAGAAAATTGGAGAGTCGATATTGTTGAGGAGAGAGAAAAAATAAGTTAAGTCAATATTTTTGCTTCTTTTCTCCCTTACCTGTGTTGTTTGTGGTTCAAGAATTGTGTATTAAGTTAATAATAATGTGTGGACAAAGAACCAAGTCAGGGCCATTTTTTAAATGCAAGTATAACAGGTTTTGCAAAAAGTGCATTTTCAGAACAAAAATAAACCCTAATGTCTGTCATAACTTACTATAATCCTTAGTGATTTCCCAGAAAAGCAAAACTTTTAAGAGGGGCAGGGTGAAAATATGAGGCATAATCAAGGGGAGTGTACTAACACATGCAAAGCTGTGATGAGCCTTCCTGATTCCGTTTCAACTGCTGTAGTCATTGACATCAGCACACCACCCACAGTACCTACTTGTGGCTGGGTGGCTGACAGCAAACAGTATTTGTGTTTCAATATTGTAAATTTATTTGTTTATGTTTTAAAGCCTGAGCTACAGCAGATGCCATGCAGAGCAATGAAACACTTGCCAAGGAGAGTGTGCATAATGCCCAATACACAAGTATTTTAACTTTATTGATCAACCTTTTTGCACTTGATCTTTAATACTGCATTAGAGTAAATGTAAAGGGTTTTGGATACTTGGTAAAAAAAGGAGATGTTTTTGATGCAGGAACTGTATTAGGTCTAAAGTTAGTGCTTAATACAAAAAGATAAACTTTGTAGTATTATGAAAATATTCTAAATGTCACGTAAGAAAACAGTTCACCTAATACATTCAGTGTCATCATCTCCATCATCCTCCTCTTCCTCCACTCATATTGGCTTTTGTGACACTGTGACTGCTCAATCACCCAGTTTCTTTTTCCCATTGATGTGATACTCAGGAATATTCAGTCCCCTACTATAAAGGTCAGTAAAAAGGCTATCCTTGTGGCAATCAAGTGGAATGGAAGGATGTCTGTCATTCTACAACTAAGCAGTCCACTTTCCAACCTGTTTAAAACCTTACCATACTTGCTTTCTGGATCACCAGAACCACAGTCTTTCACTAGATACAAATGTTTATCTCTGTGGTGCCTGTTGTAATCAGAAGTTGGAGCAGCAGTACATTTTTAAAAGACGATTTTGTTTCAGTCTGTTTCATAGCCATTTCAACTTTGGGCCATAGCTAGGACATGTGGCATTAATATTTGAACTTACAGGGTATCATTATAAACAAATGCATGCATTTTGCAGTAGTGTCCACAACATTGATTCCAAAGACAATATGCAATATTACCTTCTAGCTAGAAGTTGTGCATTTTTGGTTATTGAGACAGGGCCATGTACTTAATGTGTGGAAATATGGAGCAAAATTGTTAAACTTCACATAGTTATGAGCCTGCAGTTACTTTGTACTTCAGGCATATTGAGTGTTTCCCCAGATGTACAACTCAATTGTTCCATCATGAATGTGACAGATGCAGTTTTTCAAGTACAGGACATAGTTATATTCTACATCATGTAAAGAGGTTTGTATTTGTTCATTTATTCTGCATTGCCAGTTTTATCCTATTCAGGGTCACAGCAGACACAGAACCTATACTAGAGAGTGATGGACATAAGACAGAAAACTGATGTGGATAGGATGCCAGTCCATCACAGGAGACACATACACACATGGGAGTACACCCACCCACCTATGTGCAGTCCAAAGGATTGCCATTTTAGCAATAGGTATGTCTTTGGAATGTGAGTGAAAAGAGGATCACGTGACAGAAACCCCCCACAGACATAAGGCAGATGTGTTGTTTTCCAAAATCACCTTCCCAGTAGACTCTAAAAATGTTTTCTGTTTTGTTTTTCTTGAGGAAATGTCTAAAGTAAAATACTCAAATCAGATATGAATTTAATTTGGAAAATTGAGTTTGGTAACTTGGACTGCTCTTGAATTTTTTATTTTTTTTTTGGCTGGCCTGCAGGATTAATCTAGTGGTTCCTTATCCTACACCCAGTAGACACACGTTCCTCCACCAGAGTGAGAGCTCTGTAGCCCATTTTCTCCCTGATATAGGAGAAAGTCTGGTATTGTGTAAAATGCCAGTTTTCAGATTCTACTGACTGTCCTAACCTCACCCCGTTGGTAGCTTGCGAAGTCTGAAATTGTTGCCCTCAGGAGGTACATGCACACTTCCACTCTGTGCAGCCTCTTGACCAAGTGGCACACCACTTGCAGTGAGGGCACACTAGACTCTACTTGCTGCTGATCATATACCAGTACAGAGATTGAAGCTGCTTTCCTCCCCCTAGAATGTGCGAGCCAACATCAGCCACTCTTCCCTATCCTCCTTGCCCTTCTCCCTCCTGAGCCATGCAACTAGTCAAACATGGGTTGTCTGGGTCAAAGTTAGGGCTTCCCATTATGCCAGGGCACCAACTGCTTTTGATTTCTTGACCAAAAGTTTTAATGTCCTCAATTAGATACTCATAAATATGGCTGATGTCACTTTTCTAATGTAGACCATGTTTATGCCATCTTGAAAGATTATTTCATATTTGCTGTATGCAAAATCACTTTTCATGTTAGGTGTAATTTTTATTATTTTATTTATTATTTATTTCAGAAATTTATGTTTTGGTAGTTTCCTAGGTAGATTTTACTAAAAACTTAATTTAAATGGATAAGTACTGTGTTTGAACACTGACGCGTTTCAGTATTTTCACTCATATTTAACATATGCACATTTATTAATTTATTGATTAATTGACATTTGATTACTGTTAGGAGCCCATTTTCAGCAGAGGCCTGGGCGGAAAAGCTCCAAAGCATTACAAAACATTTTAAGAATAACTTTACAGTCTTTAAAGACAATACAGTAAACAAGTACAGTTTAAGTAAGTGTACCAAGTTAGACATAATATGAAAACATTGATTAAGAATAGATACAAGTTATATGAAAATGATTTAATTGTTAGAGAAATTTTAGCCAGTTTATACAGAAATTAAAGGTAAGGTAGTATAATACAAACAGGAATTTCAATACAAAGTGAGAGAAAAGCAGGCTTATGGGATACTTAGAGAGGAAAGCCGGGAAGAGAAATTGGTAGAAGTGAAGAATGGAGAGTAAGGAGATGTAAATTATGAGCAGGTATTTGTCCACATTTAAGGATGTAGTTTATCCTGGTGGTTTTGAAGGACGGAAGGGAGGGTATTGACCTGGTGGATAGAGATAAGGAGTTCCGGGCCTTAGCAACATGATATGAATACAGACAATGCCCAGCAGATTTTATACCGTTATGGACTGAATTGTAATGACTGACTAGGAACATAGTTGTGCAGAATGCTATTTAATGTTGGACAAAAAGATGGTTTCTGGGTAATTTTATAAGTGGTAAGAAGCTGTGTATATGTTAATTGATGAAGTAGTTCATGCTAATTTAGGCATTTAGTGCTATACAGTGGTGGGTTCTGAAAGGGGTATTTGCTGCAAATTTATCAACGTAGTTCTAGCATTGTTCAGGTTTAAATTTTTGTGATGCATGAAAGTTAGTAAGGATGGGAGCACCATAAAGAAGTATGGCAAGTGTAACTTTAGATGTTCTTCGTGTTTCACTGTTACAGTCATTACATTTGGGTAATCTACTGGCAGGTTGCCCTCAGTCGGTCTGAATAACAAAGTCTTGGGTCCTGCGTCGGCTGCTGTCTCTTCTTCCATTACGTCAGGTTGTCAGGGGTATAAAACATGCAGCCGATGCCATTTTAATCAGTCTTTCTTGCCGTGTGGTGCCCGAAGCAGAAGCAGTTTGCAAGTGCCGGTCGGCCGACTCCTGAAATTTTCATTTTCGAGTTTCAGAACCGAAGTCTTCAACCTAAAGCTAAGTACCCCGTTGGGGAAACATTTCCTTTCTCCTTACCGATGTCAGTAAAAGTTAATAATTGTATTACTTGTGGGAAGCAAATACCTCATCAGGATTTTCACTTGTACTGCATTCCTTGCCTAGGCCCTGACCACAACGTGCCTTGCTGTCAGTTTTGTGCTAAATTTAACCAACGCACTGTTAAGCGTCGGTATATTTTTGCTTCTAAATATTTTGGCTCAAGATTTAACTATCCAGAAATGTTGTTGGTTAGCAATCCAACAACCGGAATTCACAAAAAAACGCAAAGAAAAAGACAGAGACAGACTGTCGAGGTCCAAAACCGATGACGTTTCTCCTAAGCCAGTGGCCGGTTCACCGGTACTCAGTGAGGCACTTTTGCAGCCCCTGATGCCTCTACCGAGACCCAGCCGTGAGACACTTCCAAGTATTGAACCCGTGGATGTCTCTCCCTTAGATGGGTCCAGAGCCGCTGAGCAGGTACCAGCTTCTGAGGGTGTTTTCAGGCCTAAAGTTTTGTATATTGAACCAATGCCATCATCAAAAACAAGGCCAAAACCAACTTTTATGTCTAAAAAACCGACGCATGGGCCACATGTTCAGGCCCCTATGCCTAAAAAACAAATGATCAAAATGGCTGAGGATTTAATTACCTTGATCAGGGGTTCCCAACCCCCTCCTGCTAAGAGGCCTAGGCAAGGCACTGATTATGAATCTTCAGATCAGGTTTCCATTTCTTCTGATTCCCCTTCTGATCAGGAATTTTCTATTCCACCTTATGAGGACTCTGATGCAGAAGAATCTATCCCTTCTGCTTCTCCTGAGGATTTTTCTTTTGGATAAACTTTGCATACCTTAAGGGAACATTTTCATTGGGAGAGTCAGGATTTTTTCAGAATCCAAAAAGAGGCTTAGGGATTTCCTTCTTCTTCCTCAGCATAGGCCTTTGGCTATACCTCCTGTTTTATACATTGTTGAAGATGTGTTCTCAGAATCCAGCATGGCTCCTGATTCCCTGCCTCTGGCTCCTAGTAAGCCAGACAGATATTACAGAGTTCCTGACTTCCACAAGTTTATTTTTTAAAAACCCTACTGCTGACCCTGAAACAATTTCTCAGGGTCCCAAGGGTGTTAAGGCTTCTACTGCTAAAAATCCTACCCCTTCTGATAGAGACTCCAGGGCGCTGGATAGATGGGGTAAGAAGGTTTACACATCTGTAACTCTAGCAATCACGGCTTTAAACTGTCAATTTCATATGCTTAAATATCAACAGCATGTCATGGGCTTACTGAAACAGAAAATGATGTTGATTTCTGACTGTGTGGAAAATAAAGAGTTACAGGATTTATTGCATTCAGCTGAACAAGTTGGAAAGCATACATTGCAATGTAGTTTTAATTCCTTGGAGGCCTCTTGCAGGGCCGCTGTGACTGCAGCCACCCAAGTTCAGTAGGCACTGGCCTACTAAGAATTGGTCCTTTCCAGTACCCAACAGAGCCACTCAGGTCAAACCCAGACACTCCAAAGGCTCCAGGTTTTAGTCACAAGGAACTTACAGAACAAAATAATGGGGTGCCTCCACCTCCAAATCTGGAAGTAGCAAGGCACCCCCCCCCCCCCCCTTTACAGTAAACAGTCTCAATGACTTTCCTCTGCCATTTCCAAGCACTTATCTTTTGGCAGCCCCTTTGGGGAGAAAACTAGCACTTCATGCACAAAATTGGCATCTAATTACCCAGGACAAGTGGGTTTTAAATATAGTATCCCAAGGACACATTTCATTTCCACATCTTGCCAATTCCAAACAGATGTACAGATCTGCCTCTAAATCAGTGGGCAGAGGCCCAGAAACAAGTTATGTCCCTCATGGATATGGGGGCTATTCAACCAGTACCAGAAAAGGAAAAAGGACAAGGTTTTTATTCAAGACTTTTCCAGGTACCCAGAAAAGACAAATCATGGCGTCCAATTCTGGACTTATCCATTCTAAATACTTTCCTGGACATTTCAAAATTCAAGATGCTGACTCTACAACAGTTACTGCCTATGCTGAGCAAGGATGCCTGGTTGGTAACTCTAGACTTAAAAGAGGCTTACCTGCATATCCCAATCAGGGAATCTTGCAGAAGATACCTCCGCTTCAAAGCAGGCTATTTGCATTACCAGTTCTCTGCACTGCCCTTTGGCTTATCTGCTGTGCCCAGGGTCTTCACAAAATGCCTAGCACCAGTAATTGCATTTTGCAGACAAAGAAACATTCAAAATTTTCCTTATCTGGACGATTGTCTAATTCAGGCAGAAAACAAGGACACTCTTCTACAGCATCTGGCGTTTGTAAAAAGGCTTCTAACATGCCTAGGGTACACCATAAACGAAAAGAAATCACAACTGGTACCCTCTCAAATAATTACATTCCTGGGTGCAAGCTTGAATATAACTGCCCATGTGGCTTACCTCACGCCAGACAAACAAATTCAATTGATGACATACTTCAAACAAGTGGCTACAAAAACCCAGCTGTCTGCAAGACAAATTCTGCAGGCCTTGGGGTTCATGGCTTCCTGCATTCTACTAATTCCATATGCAAGACTGCATATGAGGAAACTTCAGTGCTGCCTAAAAAAATTTATGGAGTCAGCATTGTCACAGCCTGGAAACAATGATTCCTATCATTCCTTGCCTGCAACAGGAGTTCCTATGGTGGGCAGAGGTCTGTCACCAAAACAAGGGACTGTCATTCATTCCACCCCCTGCCACCCAACCCTGACTACAGACGCATCAGATTATGCTTGGGGGGCCCATCTGGCAGGGAGATGCATTCAGGGTGAATGGAGTCCAAATCAAATGCACCTACATATCAACCAGAAAGAAATGCTAGCTGTACAGAATGCTCTGACAGCTTTCAAGGACTTTCTTCATCCAGGGCAACTACTGATAAAGATGGACAACTCCACAGTTATGTGGTACATAAACAAGCAGGGGGGCTACCTACTCCTACCCCCTATGCAGACTAGCCATGGACTTGTGGAACACAGCCTTGACTTACCAAATACATCTATAAGCTCAATTCCTGCCAGGAACGCAAAATACTCTGGCAGACAAACTAAGCAGAAATCTTATGGACCCACACGAATGGAAACTGGATCCGCAAATCTTCAGCATGTTGACACGAAAATGGGGGAGCCCAGACACATGAATTCATCACAAAAAAGCTTGGAAAGTGTATGCTCTATCCTTCAGCTGGAAAAACCTATCAGTCTATGCCTTTCCCCCTCTGCTCTCCACAGTTTTACTAAAAGTCATACAGGAAAAATCGAAAATGATTCTGATTGTTCCAGATTGGCCTCGCCAACACTGGTACCCGCTCCTATGCAATATGTCACACCTTCCTCCATGGTACCTGCCTCAGACACCTTATCTACTGTCTCAGCAGAACTATCAAATTCTGCACACTCAGCTCCAAACTCTGAATCTTGCAGCATGGCTAATCAGCTAATTTCACCAGTCATATCAAACAGTAAACCTGTGATGGATGTCATTTTGGAGGCTAGAAGGCCTAGTAATAGAAAGTCTTATGCTGATAAATGGAAAACGATTCTGTGTCTGGAACCAAGCACAAGGAATAAACAGCAATGCCCAATATTCCTCAGATTCTGCAGTATTTAACTGAGATGCTTCATAAGGGCCTATCTTTTTCTTCTATAAAAATCCATGCCTCTGCCATTTCAGCTCATTACAACACAGAGCCTCCTCTCTTTCCTCATCCCCTGCTAAAGCAGTACCTCAGAGGGGCCAAAAATTTGAGACCTCCCAGGAGAGCACCAACTCCTGCATGGGACCTCAATTTTGTGCTGGAAAAACTCACTCTACCTCCTTTTGAAACAACTGCTACTCCAGACATAATATTTCTCTCTTGGAAGGCAGCTTTTCTTTTAGCAGTCACTTCAGCTAGAAGGATTTCAGAACTACAGGCCCTCATGGCAGTGGACCATTTCATTATCTTTTATCCGGACAGGGTGGCCCTCAGGACCAATCCATCCTTTATGCCTAAGGTGGTATCCAGTGTGGCTCTTAATCAGACCATTCATCTGCCAACTTTTTTCCCAAATCCACAGAACAAGGGGGAGTGGATTCTGCACTCATTGGATGTACACAGACAACTAAGATTCTACTTAAACAGGACAAAATCTTTAAGAAAATCTGAGCAATTACTGGTGGCATTTGCTGCAGGGGCAGAGGAAAAGGCTATTTTAAAGTAGACTACTTCAAAATGGATAAGCCATTGTATTCATTTCTGCTACATGCACCATGGTAAACTTGTCCCTTTCTGCAGCCTTTCTCAGAGGAGTTCCTACCAGTGACATTCTAGAAGCTGCTACTTGGAGCTCAGTTCATACGTTCACCAAACATTACCATTTACCTCTCTTTTCTAAATCCAGAGTAGGCTTTGCCACTGCTGTCCTGCAGGGCCTTGCTGTATAATTCCATCCTCCCAACCATAGCTTTGGGATTCCACCCAAATGTAATGACTGCAACAGTGAAACACGAAGAACATAGTACAGTTGTGTACACTTACCATAAATGTAGATGTTGGAGTGTATTCACTGATGCAGTCCTGGTTACCCACCCACCAGCCCCCTATTTCTCTCTTATTATACCTCTTCTTTCTTTTAGTATGCTCAAAAGCCTTTTTTGGTGTATTTGCTTTTAGTTGGAGGTATATTTTTTGTGTTCTAAATTACATGCATATTTATATATATTTTGCTCCCCATTTGGGGGGCACCTGACATCTGGGGCAAGAAAAACTGATTAAAATGGTGTTGGCTGCATGTTTTATACCCCTGACGACCTGACGTCATGGAAGAAGATACAGCAACCGACGCAGGACTCAAGACTTTGTTATTCAGGCCGACTGAGGGCAGCCTGACAGCAGATTACCCAAATGTAATGACTGCAACAGTGAATACACTCGAACATCTACATTTATGGTAAGTGTACACAACTGTACTTTGTGCCAGTGAGAGTTTTTGGCTCTATACAGCATCCCTAGTTTTTGATGAGTTTTTGTTATGCAATTTTGTATATGTAGGTCAAATTTAAGATTACCATCTAATATCATACCTAATAATTTGCTATGAGAAGTGATTTCAATTGTTGTATTAGTAAGAGAGAGAACTTAAAATTTTGTTTTTTCATGGAGGAGGGTTTGTGGAAAAAGTTTTTTTTTTTATTTTTTTTTCTAGGGTTGAGCATGAGTTATGAGTTACTAAGCCATGTTTTGCTGTTAAAGCTTCCAGAGTCATTTTCTGGAGGTGTGGCACATTGTCAGATTTGCAAGGGTGTGGTGTCATCTGCGTGCTATATTAGGGAGGCCTGTTGAGTGAATGTGTGGAGAGTGTTGGTGAGAAAGTTAGAGAAAGGAGGCAAGGATAGAGCCTTCTGGTACACCAGTGTTGAGAAAGGAGGCAAGGATAGAGCCTTCTGGTACACCAGTGTTGACTGGGAGGTTTGGGGAGGGTGGAGTGCCATTTTACTTATTGATACCTATTGGAGATGTAGCTTTTGAACCATAGAAGGGTGGGCTGAGAGAGACCTAGTGAGGGCATTTGATGTAGAAGTTTGCTGTGATAAACTGTGTCAAAGGGCTTTGGATAAGTCTAGAAATAAGGAGAGTAATTTGCAGTTATCTCTAGTTTTATTGACAATATTTGTATAGATTAGAAGTGCAGTGTTAGTACTGTGGGAAGGATGGAAGTCATGTTGTATGGGGGATAGGAGTTCCTCCTGCAGTAGATAGTTTAGCAGTAGTTTGAGTTTTTGAATATGTTTTCCAAGTATTTTGGAGAGGGGGAGGATAAGATTGCTATAGGTGTAAAGTTAGCAATATCTGTTGAATCGGATGTGGGCACAGGTTTGAAGGTGAAAGTAGATATGGTGACATGTGGCTGCTGGGCAGAGTTAGGATTAGATTTTGGGAAATCCTTGATTAGAGATCTTCTACTGTCTGTGAAATAATAGTTGAAGTGAATTGCAGTTTCAAGTGATGATTTATTGGGAGAGCGACTAGGGTTAATTATTTCTTTAATGGCTGTCCAGAATTTTGTATGGTTGTGTTTACTATTATTCTAAACGTTATTATAGTATATTTTTTGTCTTTTAATTTTCCTTTTAATACAATTGCAAAGTGTTTTGAAGTTTTCAAGATATTGTGGTGTTTTATAATTTTGCCATTCTTTCCATGTTTTTTATCTATTCTATATTAACATTCTACTTGTTTTGGATGGTCAGATTGCATTATTTGTTTTTAGTTTCTTCCTTCTTGGAGGAGGATGGCTGTTTAGGATATTTCTAAACATTTATTCACATCTAATACCTCACGAAACTTCCAAACAAACAAATAAAATAGCCGTAAAAGAGCAAAAATAAATAAATAAAAAATGAACGGCTAAAAACACAAATTGACTTTATTACATAAAAGTCCAACTGGTAACTGCTTTCATTCCCTTCATGGAACTTCTTCAGACCAACTTGTATAATGAACACACTTATTTAAATATTTAATAACAATAACATGTGACCCAAAGCACTTAATGCCTTAACCCTTTTCTTCTAAGAACAGCTTTAAAGTTTTCCCTATCATTTAAACCAGGGTATGCACATGCATTCAGCCTGAATTGCCAGCAATATATTCTCTCCAGTCCAGTTCATCTTCTGTATCAAACCTATGATCAAAACCATTAACTTCATCAATTATTACAAATTTGAAGCATGCCTTATTTTTTTTCTAACAAATGTTTTTGCTTAACATGTTTTGCCAAGACATTGCTTACGTCAATCTGGTCTACTGCTCTTATATGTACATTGACTCGCATGTAGAATTCTCTAATGGTTTTCCTATATAGAATGCTGGACATAATTCACACAGAGCCATGTATACCACATATTTGGACATACAATTATACAAATTATTAAACCTAATTTCAAAACTTCTTGCTGTCACTACAAAATTCTTAACTTCTTTCATATATTGACATAACTTACAACTGTTACATCTTTTCATCCCCACTTCCAACACATCAGGCGTACTTGAGAATAAATTCCTTTTCTTAAAAAAGTCTTTTAAACTCTTTCCTCTTTTAGAGACGAAGAGAGGATCTCCCCCTATAACATTTTTAATTTTTTGAAAATTCATTAAGACACTCCAATTATTCTTGATTATTCCTTTGATTTTATTTTCATCTACTGAATTGTCTAAAACACATGGTAGGGAAAAATCCTTTTCATTTTCTTTTGTCTTGCCATTTACATTTGCTCCCTTATGTTCCCTTACATTTTTTACTTCTGTCCAAGAATTGTTAATAATGTCCTTGAGGTACCCTCTTTCTTGAAATTTCCTTTTAAGTTCTTCACATTCTTTTTCAAAAAATACTGCCTCATCTGCTTATTCTAATGAATTGCCCCTTCACTATGTTTTTTTCAGGCTAAACTTATGCATACTATTGTAGTGGAGATAGCTGTTACTTTGCACTTACTTTTTATAAATCTTAACTTTTAAAGCATTGCTAGATTTATACTCATTCAAGTCCAAAAATTTAATGTTGTCCTTCCTATAATTAAATGTCAACGGAAGGTAACTCGTGGATTCATTCACATGTTTAGTAAAATCTAAGAGTTCTTTTTCAGAACCCTCCCAAATAAAAAACTAATTCATAGGTTCATAGGTTCATACTAGGCTATCTGCCCGAGGGCATTTACAAGCCTAGCCCATCGTTTTGTGGCTTACGCCACCCCTTTAGTATGGGGAACTATACCCCTTATTTTGCTGTGCCTCTGTCGAGCAGTGACACTGAGGTAATCCCTGGGGTATATCTGCGATCTCCCATCCATTGGTCAAGATTTCTCTTGAACAAGGCCAGCGAGGTGCTCTGCCTCACATGTACCGGGATTTTGTTCCACAGCATAGGGAGTCTTTGGGTGATGAATCTATCCCTCCAGCACGTCCTATTAATAGCCGTGTCGAGGTTTAAGTCTCCCGCCCTTGTGGCTCTGATGGATCTAGATTTTTTGAGGTGAAGCATATTCATCAAATCTGGGTTTGACATGGCCTTGTATGTTAGGCAAAGGTCACCTCTGAGCAAGCGGATATGCGACTGAATAGAGCTGGAGTTCTTTCAGTCGGGCAGCATAGGACAGATTTTTGAGACCCTTTATCCTTTTGGTGAGGAACTTTTGTGGCCTCTCCAGCTGCTGCAAGTGTCGGGTCAGATACATTCGAATGGGGCATTGTACTCAATCATTGGTCTGATGAGTGATGAGTAAAGGGAGACTATGACCTCCCTTGATCTAGATGAGAATCCCTTCATGATGAGGTGGGCAATGTAGAAGGTCTTCCTAACTACTTTAGCTACATGGGTGTCGAATGACAGACTACTATCAACCTGGGTCCCCAGGTCCCTGATAACTTCTTCTGTGCTCAGTGGATTGCCACCTATTTGGTAGCTAGGGGTAACCTTGTTTTTCCCGAAGGGTATGACTATGCATTTTTTGGCATTTAACTTTAGGCCGTGGCTCTGGCACCAGTTATCCGTTTCTGTGAGACCCTTCTGAAGGATATCTGTGTCAGATGTGTTTTCTACTATGGCGCCCAGTTTGCAGTCATCTGCAAACTTTGTCAGCCATAACCCTCCTGTGTTTGCTTGTACTTGAGAAGTAGATGCCAAACAAGAGTGGGCCTAGGACTGAGCCCTGTGGGACACCACTTGTGACAGGCTTTGAGTCTGACATGGCGCCAACAACTCTGACCCTGTGGGTTCTGTCACTCAGCCAGTTTGCAACCCATCTTGTGATGTATGGGTTAACATTTAAGCTGATGAGTTTTTCAATGATACCCGAGTGGGGTATTGTATCGAAGGCCTTAGCCAGATCGAGGTAGGCTGTATGGACTGCCTTTCCCTCATCAATGGCTTTGGTGACTGTTTCAAAAAGTCAACCAAGTTTAAAAGGCATGATCTGCCTTTGACAAAGCCAAACTGGGTTGGATCCAAAGTCTGCAAATTCCCTATGTCTTTATTTATGAGGTCCATTATGATCCTCTCCATGGCTTTGCAGATAAGGCTTGTCAAGCTAATGGGCTGGTAATTTCCAGGGTCGGTGGAGGCACCGCCTTTGTGAAGTGGGACCACAGTTGCAGTGCGCCACTCCTGGTGCGTATCCAGAGGTAAGACTTTGATTAAACAGCTGTCCTAGCTGTGGGTTTAATTCCTCATTGAGTTCGTGGAGCACACAGCCGGGGACACCATCAGGTCCCATGGATGCTGTGTTTTTTGCTTTGGAGAGAGCAGTTCTCACTTGGGCGCTGGAGATGTTTCGGGGCCTACACTCAGTTGGTATAGATATCTCTCCTTTTGGGGAGGGGAGAAGTTTGCACTGAACCTGTCAGCCAGTATGTTGGCAATGTCTGTAGGATCAGTAATCTTCACATCATTTTGAACTAGTTCTGAGCATATCTGGGAGTTTCCTCCTAGGTTTCTAACATAGCTAAAGAAGGCCTTATGATTGTCTTTTGAGTCTTTAGCTATTTTTCTCTCGAAATTTGCTTTGGATGATTTTATGAGAGCTCTTAGTTTTTTACTTATAGTGATCAAGGATGTCTTACCTTTTAAGGATTTTGCTCTATCTTGTAGTAGCTTCCTCCTTTTGTTGTAGAGTTTGTTTATGGCTGGGGTCCACCAGACTGGACACTTGCCTTTGGTACAAAGAGTCTTTGTTTTGCTTGGGATTGCCTTATCCATGCAGTCCTGCAGGTGCTGGTAGAAGGCATTTGTAAGTGATTTAGCGGCTTGAGTACTGTTTTCCGCCGGCTCGGGGGCCTTAAAGGCTGTCTGTACATGATGATATATTTTGCAAAAACTGATTCTAAAATAACCTCTGTCTGTACATGATGATATATTTTGCAAAAACTGATTCTAAAATAACCTCTTTTTCCCAGTTCATCAGGACTGTATTTGCATAGGTGGGGGCCATACCTACACCATTTTTCTGTCTGTATATTTCATCATTATACTCAAAATGATTATAAGATAAAATAACATCCAACATTTCTGTGAACAATCTCACTTGTCTAGTGTTAAATAATCCTGAAATACAAAGCTCCCTATTCACCATTTCCAATCCTTCTACATTTGGTAGGACTGTATATAATGAAGCAATAACTGCTGTAACAAAAAACATGGAATCATCTGTTTTCACATTCTTCACCAAAATTTTAAATTCAAATTCAAACGAATCTTTAATATAAGATTTACTTTGTACGACTAAGTTGTTCTTAGAAGGAAAGGGTTAAGGCATTAAGTGCTTTGGGTCACATGCTATTGTTATTAAGTATTTAAATAAGTGTTTTCATTATACAACTTGGTCTGAAGAAGATCCATGAAGGGATTGAAAGCGCTTACCAGTTGGATTTTTATGTAATAAAGTCAATTTGTGTTTTTAGCCATTTGTTTTTATTATTTATTCACATCTCGTCATGAAAGTGACAGCTGCCATTTTTTACTTCCAAGACATATTTTTCTATACTCCTTGCTAAAAGATAAATACAATTGTCTGCAAGCAAGCTTTCTGACTTTCTAAAATGAAAGCTATATTGCATGTGTACACTTGCAGTATTATTTGTATTAGATGTAGTGCAGGTTGTCTGTGGCATTGTTTTCTTTTATGAATCTTTCAGAAAGGTAGGTTTACATCAATTTGTTAAATGCTTTTCATCTTAGGAACTCTTGAGTTTCATTTGGTGCTTATTCTTTAACAATACTGTTCTGTCTCTTTCTGGTATTTTCTAGTAGTTATATTATGGGAGTCATCTTGTTTTCTATGGTTTTGCGTTAGCCTTGTATTTTACTTGTATTACATGACACTTTTTTATTATAGCAAATTGCTCAAAGCTTGAAAGAAGAGCAGAAGAAATCGGTATCTGTGGACACAACATTTTCTGATGTTCAACTAGAAGATCCCAATTCCAAAAGCTTGATTAAATCAAGTATGTTGTAAACATTAATTTTTGTTTGTTTTTATGTTGTTTTGTTTTAATTCTTTGTAAACAATTTAGTAATAATGTTAACAAAGGAGTAAGTGGAACTTTGCAACACACTGTTTGAACTCTTCTCCCATACAAGTGGGGGTAGCAGATTTTAGTGTTTGTGTTGATATGGACAAAGAATGAGCCAGTGGCGATGTTATTGAATCATCAGAGGGAGACTGAGGAGCCAGAAACTACAAAAAAAAAATTGGTATTCAGTATGTAATTGTACAGAGTTGCATATGTTGCTGATGTGTGAGTGCATTTGTATTTTATTTTGTTATTTTATTTTTGAAAGAACTTTATTTGTACATCACCTTGTTAATTTGCAACATTAGTTTATATATAGTAATAGTGAAAAAAAATCACAATAGCACTTTAGATTATTATGATGTTCATGTTTTTTTCCTCACAAATGTAATCTTTACCCTTGTGCATTTTTAAAGTACAGAATTACTCTACAGTTCCTACCAACCTACTTATTTTTAGTAATTTATTTGAATTGCTTTATATATATATATATATATATATATATATATATATATATATATATATTCCCTCTCAAATGTAGCATTTAATTTTTGTGATATTTGCTTCTTTCATCTACTTTTCCTTTACAGTATTCACTACTTTATTTACAACAGGTTTAATCTTTTAATTTCTGTTTCTATGTAATTGCTTTTTGACTGCTAGTAATATTAAACTTAATAAGGCCTTTCATATGTGATGAACATTCTAAACTAAGGCATTGACTTAATAGCATAATGTCCTTTCTTCTTATATGTTTCACCAACACTTGTGTCAGAACATTCTGTAGGTAGTCCTTAAACTACATAGAGTAGTACTAGGCTAACTGCCCTTGGGGGCCATTTTCAGCCTAGTCAGTTAACCCATGTGAGAATCGAAGCCTGCACCTTGTGTCTGCAAGGTAAACACCTTAACCGTTTTGCCAACCTCCCACCCTCCAACCTACACACATTTCCAAATTCCTTTCATTCCCTATACCTCTTAACATCTGCTCTCTGCTTGAGGAAGAATCCTCTGGAGTCTACTTGGAGTAGAAAAGTGCCTGTTTAATAATGCTATGAAGTCTGGAAAATTCGGGATATTTACACAGAAATGCTTAGAAGCCTTACAGATTTCCTCCCATTGTTCTTTTGTTACGTGATTTAATCTTCCCTCCTAGTCATTTATAATCCCTTCTGATTGATTGTTATATTTATCATATACTAGTTTGTAAGCCTTACTTTAACTATCCCTTTCTTGAAACCATTTCCTGTCCTTATCCACTAAAAACCCAACCGAAACTAGTTTTTCATTCAGTACTCCCCCTCCAATATTCCTTCTATGAAAGATTATCTCTGAGCTCCAGATCAAGGAACTGCTTGGCTTCTTCCCGCTCCCTCACTTTTTCCTTCGCACTTATTTGCTTCTAGTAACACATTTTTTAAATCTTGTTAAATTTCCTAGAGCATCTTCCTGCCATCTCTTACTTATTTTCTGTACCCTTAGTTGTGTGTGTTCCTGTTACAAAAATCTCCTTTCTCCACTCCGTCACTGGTTTAGTGCTTATAATGCTGTCTGCCCCTTCACAAATATAATACTTTGTATACAGTTATTTCTGTTTTCCCTAAAGGCTTTCCTCCAAAACACTAAACTCACTGCACATGTCACACTTCCAGTGTGTGCCATCATAATCACGTTCCACTTTGATTTATATCCTTCTACTTGTGCTGTATATAAAGTCTTAGTTGCATAGTCTTAAAGTACCCCTTCAAGTTACTTAATCCCCCCCCCAACTTAATAGGAAGAATCAACTTAACCCAGTTTACTATTACTCTCTTCTCTTCCTAACTAAATTTCTTCTTTTTGTTAATTGTCATCCACAACTTTTCCTCTGGCTGATACAACTGCGTCAAAGGAACTTAAAATATTTACACTGCCTGAGCTTTATTATCCATGTCTGTGGCCATTAATTTCCATTATCTTATTTTTTTAACATTCTTCCACCTGATCACTTTGCACATATCTTTAGTTGTAGTCCATACACCTAAATGTTTCGTCTTTATATGTTTTCGTAAATATGATCAGTTTTTTACCACTATAGCCTAAGTTTTACTTTCCTTGATTTTGTATCCTGAAATTTTTGAAATTCTCAAGTTATCCCACAGCACCCTAATGTCATATTCAAGGTTTGTCAACTACAAGGTAATATCATCTACAAACAGAGCAAGTTTTCTTATCTACTGCACTGGTTATATCCCTGAATTTGTGAATCCCACGTTACATGGGAAGAGTCCAACTGGAAGATTTTATTTGGCATGTCTTAGAAGAGACCATGTGGAAGATTTTAGTTAAATGTTTCATGATATGATAAATAAGAGAGGGGAGAAAGAGGGCAGCCACGTCTGGTCCCCCTATTTAAACTCAAGTTGTCAGAAGGGACTCCTCCCGCCTTTATTTTTGCCTCTGAACTGTCATATTTTATTTAACTCTATTAGACTGTTTGGGAATGCAGATGTAGTATAGCCTTTTTCATGGATTCCCAACAAACTTTACTGAGTGCTTCACTGCATACAAACTAATCAACAGTAATGGAGTTTTTTTTTAATGTTCTGATTCCATCTGAAAAATTACTGTTACGTTAATGTTAAATGTTTGCTTTCTTCTACAAAACCAGACTGATTCATATCAATCAGCCTTGGTGAAATTGTTGCCATTATATTGGTTAGTATAGATAGAAAGAGTGGGTTAATCTTGATTTAGAACTGATATTGGGCTATATGCTACCAGGGTCCTTGCCTTCCTTTGGCAATACTGCCATTGCTGCCTTCTCCAAAGATACAGCCATCATTTTGAAAATTAAACCATGCCTTCCAAATTTTCAGCAACCTCCTCCTTTCCAACTTCCAGATTTCTACATGAATTCCATCCATTCTGGTAGATTTCCCCATTGCTTGGTTATCTGTCACAGTTTTTATTCCTTCTTATTACTCCTATTAATTGCTTAGTTTCTCCTTTGCCAAACTTTGGGATATCTAAAGTTTCCAAAACTGCTTCCAGTTTTCTCCACTCCTCTGCACTTTATAAATGTTCATAATATTGCTAAAATATCTCCATTATATCTCTTCAGGATTCCTAGTTAATCTCGTCATATGATCCCTGAGTCTTGCCACAGCTCTTTCCACTTTCTGTTGCTTAAGTGTTCATGGTAAGAATTTCTGTGATGTGTACTGCTGTACTGTTTGTCTTTGTTGTAATTAATCCAGCAGTTCTGCTTTGTATTGCAGATCTGGGCAATCTTTAGACCTGAGTAGTATACATATTATGTTGCAGTGTACAGCATGTTCAGTGGGAGATACAATAAGTAAATCTGACTTCAGAGTCTGTCTTCAGAAGGTGACTCTTTGGATTTCCTTTTCTAAGATCCCAGTCTGGCACAGAAGTATTTTATTCTGTAACCACTATTCTTTGATGTGTATTTGCATCACATTGCTGCATTGTGTGATGTGTCACACTGAACTAGGAGTACATACCCAGATCTAGTAACCCCCCTGGTTTGTTGTACCTTTCACAGAGTTTTATATATATTTTTTGCACCCCTGCAGCAGGACTAAGCCTGTTGGCTTTACTACACACACCCAGTTGGCCCATTTGTTGGAGATGTAGATTCCTAGACATGAGCGAGTCCTACGGCCCATTCATTCCTGCCCAGGGAATCCCCCATAAGCTCATCCGCTTGTGGCAAGAATCAGGACGTAGAGAGTGGGCCAACTCTGCTGATTCTGTAGGTCAATCCAACCTCACCTTTGGCAGAGCAACCCCCCCCCATGGTTTTTCACACTCCACTATACCTGCTCTCTGAGGGTTACCCTCAGCTCACAGGGGGACTACACATGGTAGTGCAGACTTGATAGACCTGGGTTCCATGGAGTAAACTTCTAGTGCTCCTACTGTCACCCATGTAGTGCGCAAGAGCTGCCTCTTTTCCCTCTTGGATGGACAAGCAGGCAGCAGCTGCTCACTCCCATCTTCTACCTGCAGCTTCTACAGGTGCATGAGCTACTATTTGAACTTGGTTTGCATTGTAGCAAGGGTTTATCCCCTGTACTACATGGAGCAGCTCACAGAATTCAAATCTTGATCTGTGTGTTCACTGCAAGACAGTTCATCTGTTCTTTGCCAAAGTGCAGCACCAGATCCTTAGCTTTAACCTGAGCAGCACTGTTTTTATTTCCTAGGCTAGGAAGACACTATGATATAATGCTACACAGGCATTATTGTATTGTGGTTACTGGAAGGAGGAGATGTAAGCAATATGTTGCTGGATGGTGGTGATGAAAGTTATCTATCAAAGTTAGGAGTAAGGTCCCTCATATGCTCCCTGTCAGGATACGGAGTACAAGGAGAAAGTAAGGGTATCCGGTGGACAGGCGTTGGCTAAGGCCTCTCCTTCTCTGAAGCCTGCTGAAAAAGTGGCCTTTGCCTTTTGCTGTGCTAATTCTCATCCACCAAAGAAGCAATCTCATGGACATCATCAAATAACAGTACGGAAGATGTCTGGAGATGAAGTTCCTTGGCTTCTACTGTTTAAAGTGAACCCATGGAAGTTAGTGTCTCTCTGCCGTCTCTGAAAATGTGGAACATTGTGGTGGCTGGGCTTCTCATTCATAGTGAATCCTTAAGTCTCATAGGCAAGGTCTGTGGTTAAATTCTGTATTTGAGGGGTTGCTTCTATTGCCACCTCTCTAGCTGAGTTAGACTTTAGTGGCAGGAGCTGCAGAAGCTTCCATGGCTTCTGAGCTTGGTGAGTACATGTTTTTTCTCTAGTGACAGCAGACAGGGTTATGCTGTCTTTCTTGTGAAAATAGACCTTGCTTGTGCAGGAACACATCCCTAGGGAAGACGGCTTGACACCAGAGAAGTGCCCTGAGCAGACTACTTAGGACTGGGTGCCATGTCTAGTAGTTACTTCTTCAGATCTTGTTGACCTGCGAACTAACACCCAGTACACACCCGCCATTTCATCAGATCTTCCACGAGTGCCATTGTACAAGAACATAGGGCACATTCAAAACTGTGGGCAATATAGAGGTGTCAAACTCTATCATGCTGCATGTAAATTCTGCAGAGAATGATTGATAAATACCCAGAGTAGTAGAAAGTAAGATGTGAGGTGAGAGGTTCAGATTCAGATCAGGATACAGCAAAATGGATCCATTATTTGCAGTGAGACAAAAGACTTTCGGCTTTTCCTGGTTAGGGGTCACCACAGCGGAAATCCGGTCCGCTCATGATTGGCAGTGGATTTTCACGGTGCCAAGTTGCTAGCCCGACGCCCAACCTTCAACTAAGGCACGCCCATTCACGCTCACACCTACCTGCATGTCTTTAACGTCACTCTACTGCAGGGAGGACATGCAGACTCCACACAGAAGGAGCTCCAGCCGAGAATTGAATGGGAGAACCTCTTGCTGTAAGGCGGCAACGCTAACCACTGCACCACCACGGCTTATTTGCAGTGAGACAGATAGTTCAAAAGAAACAAGATGAGGAAAAAGTCCAACTGGGCATTCATAGACTTGGAGAAAGCACATGACAAGGTCCCAGGAATGCTGATATGGACAGTTTTCCAGTAGTCTGAAGTCCCAGAAACATTAGTAGAATTAATGCAATCTATGTACAAGGACCCAATGAAACAAGTACGATCAGTATTTGGACTCAGAAAGGGTTCCTAGTGGGAGGTGGGTGTGCTTCACGGTTCTGCTCTGAGCCAATTGCTGTTCAAACTGGTGATGGATCACATTAGCAAACTGGTTGGAGGAGCTGTATCAACAAGGTTGCATTCAGAGAGTATGGTGTTACTGACAGACTGTGACCAGCTTTAGCAATTGATAGGAGTATGGAATGCCAAACTGAAGGCACACAAGATAAAACTGAATACAGATAAGACAGTTGTAATGGCAGCAAATGGGGGATTCAGAAGAAGCTGAAAATTGAGATAGAAGGGAAAATAAGACAGGTTAACAGCTTCATATATCTTGGAGGAATGGTTTAAGAGACTGGAAGTCTGAGTGAGGATGTCAGAAGCTAGAAGGGGCTTCGGCCAACTTGTACAGAGTGTTAGGGGTAGTGTATGACAGAAGAATGCTAAAGAAGCTGAAAAGTAAGGTATACAAAATAGTGGTGTGAGCAGTACTACTGTATGGTACAGAAACCTGCTCAGTGAAGGCAGAGTAGTAAAGGAAACTTTAGAGGTGAGGGAGATGAAATGCCTGAAATGGGCGGTAGGATGCACACTGCAGGACAGATAGAGAAAGGAGGATGTCAGAGCAGAAGCTCATGTAGCTTAAATTGCAGAGAAAGTCAAAGAGAACAGATTACAGTGGTTCAGGAACATGTGTAGGAAACCGAAAACAATATGGTGAAGATGATTTGGGACAGAAAGGAAGAAGACAAGAGGAAATGAGTGTGTACAGTAAAGAGGTGAATGGCTTGTATGAGAGAAGACTTGTGACAGTCAAGAAGGTAGGAGAGTGGTATTCAATATTGTGAGTGACAGTTGACATGACACCCCAACTCCATATAGCAAATAGGAAAAAAGGGGGATGATGATGAGGAGGATTTATGGTGACGCTTCTCTTTATTACTCCTGATTGTGATTGCTGTAAACACAGGCTTATGACATCCTATGTTGACTGACCTGTTACTTTTTTCTTTCCTTTGCTCAGAAAAGATTCAGTCAGTGTCCAGGAAAGAGAAGTAAATCCCAGGCAGCACCCCACACTTAGCATATTTTGCTGTGGCAGTTTAGAAGAATCTGGTTTTGTTCTTCATGTTCCCGTGAGAAGCGATGCCCCTATAAAACTTTCGCTGGAGCACTGTGACCTCTTTATCTATCATGTTAAGTTCGAGTCCTCCTTTGCTGCCTGTGTTCCAGCATTGGTCACAGAGACTACAGTGTTTGCCAACCTTGTACCACATAAGAGAGGCTGGGCAAGAGAAAGATTATTTTCCTCTGCTACATTTACCTTAGGGCCGTAGATTGTTTGACTGAGCTGCAGTCTTCCCTTATGGTTCTATCAGGGGAGAAGCTGAGTTCCTTTTTTCTGGGATTAAAGAATGTTTGGTAAAGACCCTTATGGTAGCATTTTCAGTAGATTTCCATGTAACCTGCTTCAGATTTCATTGCTGTAATGTTTATTTATGGCATATGCATTCAGAGTATGTCTTTGTTGTATGACATGGTTCAGGATAACTGCCTTTTAAGGATAATCTGAAATAAGTCATTTTAGATGCCACCTTGTAACAGTGAAGCCCTTTTTGCACAGACTTAACAGCCCTTATGAAATACCTGCAAAAAAGAAAACCAAAGCTGATCACTATGGAGAATGTCTTTCTAGTGCCCCTCTCGAGGTATTTCTTTGACTAGTTGCAGTCCATTCCAGTAAGAAAATAACATATTGCTAAGTGAGAAAATGGTTAAAATTGAGGTAGTTCTTTCCTTGGCATAACCCTGCTGAACTTCCTAGAAAGAGGTCTCCTTAATGTACTTAACAGCAGGTCTGACAACCCCTCAGAACTGCATGTGGGAAAAAATTGCTCAGAGTTTGCCCCATCCTTGAGTGTCATAACCAGAAACAGTTAAGTTCTGGATGTGATTGCAGGGACATTATGAAGCTCTTAGATAATCCCGTGTTAAGGATTCCCTTAAAAGACCAGTCAGACTCAGAGTTCCTCAGTCAGATTTAGACTCAACTTTCTAGAGGATACCTTAGGGCATTTTCTTCTTTTGGAGAGAGGGAAAGTGGTTCTTCTTTCACCTTTTCATTACTCCAGTGGGTTTATTTTCCATAGCAGACCTCAGTAATACAAGCAAACACATCTAGTGTGTCAAGTTCTAGATAGTACTTCTCCACTGGAAGAAGATCTGGACAAGGTCAGTAATTGAAGCAATTTGTGGCACATCACTGTACAAGTTTCTCAAAGGAGTTTCTTTTATTTCACTGTGGATAGGCACAGTGTACATGCTACCATTTGGCACATTTCCTTGCCATTAGTATTTACCAGGGCTGTCATTGTTGTAAAGAGGGCTTACAAGGAAAGAGTTTCCTAGTGTTTGCCTGCCTGAATGTTTGACTCCTAGCAGCACCATAAAGAGACTGCATGGTAGCAGCCAATGCCCATGTTTTCCTGTGGTTGCAGAATTCTGGGGTGAAGTTGGATACTCTCCATTGATGGTCCTTCTTCCCTGCAGAGAGAGGCTATGAAGTCAACGTTGGTAGCAAGGATGAGAGTGCAGAGGCAGATGGAAACTGAAAATGGTTTGTGTCATTTAAGCCACATGGCAGCTACGATCTTCACTATTCCATGCACATGCCTTCAGACTAGGGTGGTTCACTGAATTATGAAATGTCAGTGGCTGCAATAATTTTGTCCACACTGACCTTCTGTTGCTGTCAAATCCTTGTCATGAAGCTGTAGGGTGATAGACAACCCTGTCTTTAAGTCATTGTAGGGTTTCTTTTACCACAGCCCTATAAGTGTTTTTGTAAAGACATAACCTTCCCCTCAGTGTGCTGGAATGAAATGAGCAGGATGAAGTTGCACAAGTATTTTTAGGATGGGATTGGCAGTATTTCTACTGGCACAACCTCCTGAGCTTTCCCACTTTGTCACTGCTTCCACTGCCACCATTAACTCCTGGTCTCCACTGTGGATGTATGGTATCTGGCATGCCCAGCATGCTGTCGTACCCTTACCTCCATAAGGGAGGCAAGCAGAGGTAACCCTTGTCAGCTCCTTCAGCTGCCTGTGCTGCTACTGAAATTGAATCATCTGGATAATAGTCAGGGCTTTATCTCTCTGCACCATAACTCTGTGACACATTTGGTTTACATTAGATGCAGAAATGTTCCGAATTCAAGAAGAATGTCAGAATGAAGATCCTCACTGAGTTGGGAGGAGTTCATTCTTATTGCCAAGTAGAATACCTAGAATTTTGGCATCTTAGACTTTGCCGGATGGATTGGCTGAGGTAGAGTCCCTCTAGAGTTAAGTCCACTTTGTCTGTGGCTTGTAGGACCTTCCAAGGGCAGAGATCATTCTTAATTTCCTTCAAACCTCTGAGGGAAGACAATTGACCAATAAAGTAAATATTCTAATGCAAGGGTGTAGCTGGGCATACACTTTGTACTCTATTGAGTGCAATTTTCTATACGTCACTTAAAGAAAACATGGCTTTTTAAGGCCATGTTGTGTCCATAACCGTGTAAATTAATGCCTCCAATAAAAAATTCATAGATTGAAAATGTATTTATTTAATGGTGTTAGAGGGAAAGGGATGCAAACATTTGTTAAGTGCTCGGGGAATGTTTACATTTTTTAACTGACAGGAGGGTTGGGGACAGCAATATGAGCACACAAGTATGAAATTCTATTGTCTGGCTACACCCCTGTTCCAATGGAAGGATACCTGCACAAATCTGAAGGATCAAGCTGAGTCCAAAGCAATTAATGGATGACGCAGTGGTGCAACAGTTTGCATTGTCGCCTTACACCAAGAGGTTCTCTGGTTCAATTCTCGGCTGGGGTGTCTTCTGTGCTCAGTCTGCATAGCCTCCCTGTGTTCGTGTGGGTTTCTTCTGGGTGCTCTGGTTTCCTCCCACGTTGCAAAGACATGCTTCTAGAGCATTTCTCCTTGGGCCTCCAATGAAAATTGGTTCATCCAAGTCGGACTTTCCCAGTAAACAAATGTTAAATAAGATGAAGTAAAATACATAAATGGTTGTTAAATGTGTTCATCCTTGCAGCTGCAAGACTTCTTTAGAACTCTTTCTGAGGCCTGTTTTTCCTAACCCATGGGAAGAATGATTGGTTGGCTTTCCAGGTGTCCACACTGAGAGTGGTTCTTTTAAGTTTTGCAGAAGAGGGTCTGCCGTGTTGGTCACTTACCCCTTCTTTGGCTTCCTCCGCCCCCCCCCCTTCTTCACTGTACTCCTCATGAAGAGATGTTGGGGTCAAGTCAGTCTCTATCAGCATCAATCACACATGAGTAATGCAGGCTAATCCTCTTTCCCGAAGGTGGAGGGCTGTTTCCCCACTCATTTTTATTTTTGGTGGGGGGAGGGCGTTACTCCTGTGTATGCCTACTCTTGACTTTGTGGAAGGAAGAGGACTTCTGGGATGCTGCCTCTTGTCAGTAAAGGGGCCTTTGTTCATAACAGATCAGATCTTTCTCTCCCTAGTGAGCCCTCATTATTGACCACTGTGTTAATAGCCTTTTAGGAGGAGAATTTTTCTGCATCCCTTTCTTGGGGTTGCTGGTGTGGGGTTGCTCTGCATAGGATCATTGGGTAGAAGCAGTCCTGCCGATTAATTTCTCTGGTGGTAGCCCATTGGATGACCTCTTCAGGCCACTAAACTACGTTAGACTCTCATCCATTTAATCACCAGTGGCAGAAATTTTTAGTTTGCAGCCAAGGACATGTTACCCAATAAAATTTCTATTAGTAAATCAAAAATTAAAAAAAAAAAAAAAAAAATGTATGCGTGTGTGTGTGTGTGTGTGTGTGTGTGTGTGTGTGTGTGTGTATATATATATATATATATATATATATATATATATATATATGTGTGTGTGTGTGTGTGTAATTGATTGCATCCTTCAATGTGATTTTACCTTGTCAATTTTACATGTTTTATTGTAAGGTTAGTAATGACAGTACAATTCAAGAAGCATTGAACTAGTCTACTCCGGTGTCAGAAAGCACAAGCTGCTATTCTGTACCAATTAACATCTGAAGCTTTTGAAGTAATCTTTGCAGCAGCAGTTGTAGACATACCCTTACCTTGCGTACTGCTTAGCACACATAGGCAACGTATGAAGAATGTGAGGTCTGCTCATTATGTCTTTTCATGAGTAAATATATCATGTATATCGGAATTTGAGGAAGTCCATTGTAACTCATCTATTTAAAATACATAAGTGCTTTTTACCAGATTTTTGTGAATTGTGTTGTTTTATCACGAAGAATGGCAGGATATTTCAGAATATGCAAACAGCAGCACATTTTAATAGTTATGTGAGTGCAGTGTTGTGTTCACACATACTTTAAATTGTTGAGACTTGCTGTGCATCCTGTGCTCTAGTAAAACAGTTGCCTCTGTGTATGTTGTGTACACCTGCTGTTTCTTCTGTATCCACATGCTTATTATATTCCCAGTAATGTGAAGCATTTCTTTTGCATGTTGGACTATTGTGTATGAGTGTCAGACCAGAATATAGAGCATATGAATTCATCAGAACCATAATGTTGTATCTTGTGCTCTTGTGATCTTTGTATTTTTCTGTAGTAACTCATTTTTAGTAGTTAAATCTGTTCTTATTGCCCGCACAGCAAGAATATATGGGCTGCTAGATCTAGTTGTGAACACAACACCATGTTGTTGTTGTTGTTGATTGAAATTATTTGGAATAAAATGAAATCTTCCTCTTGGCTATAGTTGGCTATTCTTACTAGTGGGTATCAGAGAATAGTTTTTGTCAAAGAATCAAGACGATGATGGTCTATGTTGGTTTCTCTCAATCTTTTTTGCACAGGTGCATTTGCATGATAAAATTAAAATAGCGTGCAGATGCTGTGTTTTACTGACCCAATTTTTTTCTTTGTGTATTTGAGTGAATGTAGCATTCTGCCATGCAGAGACCTGCATCGTCGGACAATGAATGTGAACTGGTTTTACGCACACCAGAGAAAAACAAATTGATTAGTGGGAAACATGTACTGTATTTTGCTGTTTGGAAAAAAAGTTAAATCACTTTTAGTAGTGCATGTTGGCACTGTTGAATTTATGCAACTTTCAGATGGTGTGTTTTCATGGTTGAATAATTAGAAGCATCATCTACAACTTAAAGACAAGCATTACAGGACCAGCAATGTGTGCTGTGTTACTGCACTTTTTGCTCACAGAAGTACTAATGCAGCTTTCTATAACAAGTATTTCATTTTTATGAAGATGCAACAAATCAATTGCTAATGAGTCTTTGTACAGCCAATTTCGTATAGCCTCCAGATGCTCTACTTTGCATTGTTAAATGAAGCAACATTCAGCCGCATAGTGACCAGCATCACAACACAGTCTATTTGTTCCACAGTGCTACAGTTTTTTCAGATGAGTGCTGTGGCAGCTTTTTATATTAGGCATCATTTTGCTGTTGATTTATTAAAAAAAGAAAATAAAAAAATTAAATTGCTTTCAGAAGTGTGCTCATACATGTTTAAATTAGTATGAATTAATTCTGCAAATGCTATCTGGGTACACCATTCAGATATGCAGAGTCCAGCATTAAGGGTCAGTCAAGTGTGTCACAGTACTTAAATTTTGCTCACAGGACTGTTGTGGTAAAACCTGTACTGAATTTCTACTTTATTAAAAGTAATTAAAAAATGACTAATTTAGGACTTCTGAACATGCAGTTTTTAACTGTAACTGGATTGTTAGTGAATTAGAAGATGACAGAAATGTTTGCCTTTTCTCTTTAACTGTAAGACGCCCGTTCATTGCCATCTGTGAAGTGATGTGCAGATATGCACACAAGTTCATTACTAGTCATGAAGCAACGATCTTTCTGACAGTACATAACACATTGTTTTGATGTTTTATTCGTGCTTGTAGTGCTTTGATCTTTTATTCATTTGCATATTGTCCTTCTACAGAATCTCTGTGAATGAAGCAATATGTTATCTTTGTGTGCAAGACAAAAGAAAAAGTTATTTTTTTATTAACTTAAAATAAAGGCAGACTGCTGCCTAATCCAGTGTTTAAATCATTGGCGTTTGCAGATGAGCACTTTCAGGACTTGTTATGTGTTTTGTGGAAAGTTAAAGTCTGGAGGATAGCATCTTGGTTCTGTTAGGGATAGCATGATCCATGCACTCGTGTAAGTGCTTATAAAATGCATTTGTATAGGATTCAGCAGTCGTACCTCTATTGTCCATCTACATGGGTGTCGTGAAATTTTCCATTTTTATCTTAAGCATGAAGTTGGCTTTGGAGAAATTCTTTACGGTATTTCCCTAATTGGGGGTGGGGGCAGGATGTGGATGTCTTAAGGTGATTAGCTTGTGGTCAGATCTGACCAACTAGGAATTGACCTCTGGTGTGGCACACCGGTCGCCCATGTTGGTAATGACCAGGTCTAGCATATTGCTGCCCCTAGTGGGGGTGTGAATAAGTTGATCCAAGGCATTGGAATTTATGAATTCCAGAAAACGTTGAGCAAAAGAGTTGGTACATAAGTAGTTTTCCCAGTTAATTGTGGGGCAGTTGAAATCACCCATTATTAGGGTGTTGGGTTGTACCCTAATATTTTCCAGTGTATCAAGAAATGAGGAGTGGGAATCCTGGGGCATGGTGGGGGATCTGTAGCCAGTTACAATTTGAATTGCAGTCTTGCCCAGAGTTAGTTGCACTTGTATAATCTAGGATGCATTATGCTGAGCAGCTAGCCTGGAGGTGTGGATGTCCTTAATGAATATGGCTACGCCTCTACCTTTAGTGTTTTGGTCCAGGTTAGGTGGCCGAAAGGTGTGGTATGAATTATAGCCTGGTAATGCAGGGGTGCTGTGTGGAGCCTTGAACCAGGTCTCTTGTCACTGCACAGATGTCGATGTTCTCCATTTTAAGGAGTGCCTGGAGTGAATGCATTTTGAGGTTTAGACTTCTAGCATTGAGTAGCATTACCCTCAGATTTTGCTTGCTTGTACCTGTTAAGGTGGTGAATTTGTCATTTGAACTTTGCCTAAAAAAGGCACTATAGGGGTGGCAAGAGCCTTTGCCAGTATCTGGAATCCTAAGGGCAACAGGTGCAGGCCATCTCTGGCAGAGCATTGTGGTCTGTCGATCATGTCATCCCAGGCAGATAGATACTGGATCCCCTTAGAATGACACCAGAAGCTTAGCCAATTGTTGAAGTCAATCATTTTGTCCTTGTACTGTGGTATCATTCTGGGTGATGGCAGGATGCTACTCAGGGCTAGGGTCATACCTGCCTGGGCTACAAGATCAGAGAGCTCCTCCATGTCTCTTTTCATGTAGTACAGGGAGGTACGTTTCACACCAGCATGGACAGTGACAGAGTCATATTTGTATTTGTTGTGGAGTGACCTGAGTGCATGCGTAATGTGGCGGATCCTGGCCCCCAACAGGCAGCTGACAGTAACTTTCTCCTTGTTTAGCCTGGTGAGTGGAACATCAGTGTGTCTGACTAATAGTCACCTATGACTAGAGTGTTGGGTATGTTGTTATGCCTTATGGGCTGTGGTTGAGTGGCACACTGAGTTTGTGAGCTGTGTTTTTTGGGTTGTGTTGGGGGGGGGTGGAGGTTGCTTGCGTTTCTGCTTTGGAGGTCTCTGTTGCTTGAGCAGATTTTTATTGAGAGCCTCCGTGAATGTAGGTGTGTGTTTCGTGTTTCTGTGTATCTGTTTTAGTGGTGTAGGTTTTGAGGGACTATGTGATGAGTGTGGTGTGGTGCAAGTGTTTACCTTCTCCTCTTCACTGTCTAGTCCAGTCTTGGGTGAAGAGAGCTTTGCTTCCAGTTTGGCTATATAAGTGCATCTCTCACAGGTTGTAGTGTTGGGTGGTAGGAGGAGAGGGTTGTCTGTGTACATGAGGCAATTGCTGCATTGCCCCAAGTTGCCCAGATTCATCAGGTCGACAGGAGAAAACACCGGGAGCTGACCCTTAGACATGCCTGGATAGGTGCTTATTTATTAAGTACTAAAAACTGTTTTCCTCTAGACAAGTGCGGAAAGTTGAGTGCTGTAGTAATTTGTAGCTTATTTAGTGCTTACAGCGAGTTCTGAACAAGTGCTGAGCTCAAAGAAGCAGATTTGAGTGCTAAAACTAAAAAAACTGGCTAGTTATAAGGGAAAATATGGCGCCAGGAATAGTTTAACCCTTGCTAAGCTGCGATGCATAAAGTGTATTTTTTTTTTTAATATAACAGTAGAAAATGAGCAAACTGGTTTAAACAAATTACCCAATAAAAAGCTGAAAACTGAGCCCTGTTCCAGCAGTCTTCAATCAGACAAGTTCTAACTGCACACACCTGCCACGAGGGTGCAGGGGAACCTTCTCCAAAAAAGATGGCCTGGATTAGTGCTCAAGTTATTCAAACAAAGCTAGATTTAGGATGTCTGAATCTAGTCTATGCTACAGCAAACAAGGTGCACCAATTTCAGAAATAAACAGTTCAAATAAGTAGGCAAAATAAGACTTTAACCAGAAATTCCCAGCTCAGAAGGGCGACCTCCCAAACCTCTTGCATCAGAGACACATGGGATATATGCAAATGAACCCTATGAACATCAGATGTTTCAGCTAATTGGCGATTCTGAATACCCATGACTTGTGTCATTTTAATGGACAATTTCAGACCAATAAAGCCAAACCCCACTAGCTGTGGATATGCATATTTCGGCCTTGTTATGACCTCATCAGCACAGCACAAGCAGAGTGTTTGACTAAGCATTAGAAACACAGGGCTGTTATACCCAGCCGATGTCCATTATCATTAGGGTCACTGCAAAAATATCCCAAACAACAAATTAAAACAATGAGTGATTGTATTTATTGTATTTTAACCCTCATTGGTTATAATGTTGTTTGAATTTCATTTATAAAGGTTTGTTAACACTTCATTAACTGACTCTGAAGATGCCCTAGTTGCGTGAAAGCGCTAAGTCAGTTCAAGTGTACCTGTTATTTTGTTTTTTTTTTAATTAAAGCTGTTTGGTGATTTTACGTTTGCATCACCAGTAGTTTCTTTTTATAAGTTAACAATTTCAGCTTTGGATCGCAAGTTCATTTTTGCCTCTGGTGTTGCTGACGGTTTTATCGCCATTGCGGCTTGAGGTTTCCACTGTATTGAACTGGGTGGAACGTTTTGAGCGGGGACGTTTGTGGTGCAAACAAAGACTGTTTTGCATTCCTGTTTTAGGCTGAACAGCCGGAGCAATCATTTTATTTAACTGGCTCTTGCTGTCTGCAACTAATGTACTTTCTATTGGATTTGGTTGGATTTAATACTATTTACGCTGAATCTGGATCGTTTATCTGGTTAAACAGCTACTTTAGCATTACAGATTACAAACACGTTGAGACTCAGCTAATTGGTGATTCACCGGTGTTCATTTCTTGGTACGTTGTTATGTTGCTACGTCTTGTATAAGCGAGGCGTTTTTTGTGCAGTCAGCGGTTACTTAGCCAGCTACTGATTCTACAGATGTTGACTGTTAAACAAGCGCATACTGTATCCCTTTCTACTAAAAGAGATGTGGACCTTTTTTTTCCAGCATAAAGGTCGGGGACTGTCTAAAAAAACAGGAGTGAGTACATTTTTACTCCGGGTTGTTTTTTAGCTATTATTATTTTTTGTGATACACCTTCAGGACCATACTAGCTTGATTTAGGAAGCTGTTAAGTTGATTCAACATACAGACACTGACTGTTTTGAGTTTTCTATTCAATACACATTGTTTGGAAATAGGAACTCTTTTTTTGGACTGGAATTGACAATATTCTACAGTGGTCACACACAGCCTTTGTTACATAGGTTTCCACACTAAAGTGGTTGTTGGTTACCATAGTTCACTATAGCAGAGGCCGTCTATCATTAGGGACTACCATTTCATCGCTGGTACTCACTTCGAGTAGCAAAGTTTTTATTTATGTTGTTGTGTCTTTCGGCTTTTCCCGATTAGGGGTTTACACAGCGGAACTCCGGTCCGCTAATGATTGGCAGTAGATTTTTACGTGCCGAGTTGCCAGCTGACGCACAACCTTCAATAAAGGTACGCCCATTCACGCATGTCTCCACACAGAAGACGCTGTAGCTGAGAATCGAACAGGACAACGTCTTACTGTGAGGTGACAAACGGAGGTAATTACAAATACAAAAACAACAGCACTTCAGTTTGCTTAATTACTCAAGTGAGAAGCAATTTAGGACTTTTTAGCAAACTATGAAGTGATGTGAATTTTGATTCAATAGACTTGGTAATTTTTAAACTGTCGAACAATTTATAATAATTGTTTTTTTTACATATATTTCTTATTTCATTTTCACTGTCTTTTATTTTTATTTATTTTTACTGGTTACTTAGATTTAGTTATTAATTTTACTTTTAGGCACAAAGTTAGAATCAAGTACAAGAGGAAAAAGTCATTAGTTTAACGCTTCTAAGTGGAACTGATTTCTTTATCAGATTTAATCTGTGTATTTGTATTGATTTTTGTACTGCACATTTAAAGAACAGGATTGTTATAATTTTCTAACTAGAATATTTGAAATTACGGGACCCTGTTGATTTAGAGCAAAGTTATTACATACATAATGTAGGTTTTGATACAAGTTTTGTGGCAACACCCGTTTTCAATATTTTATCATGTTTTGAGAGTTGACTGTTGTATTTTATTACTGGAATTACCATTTGTTTTCAGTAGAGTTGAATTTACTTAGTTACCAACGTTTAATATTCTCTTCTCTAAGGGACTTTAAAATTATTTTAGAACCTAGTAGTAATTTCAGAATTCATTGGTAATTTCGTTAGAGGAATACATCACATTTACCAATTAAATATACTGAGCCATAGTAACTTTAACCAACAACGTTTAGCTAAATAGATTAATTAAAACACTACTACAATTATGGAACAATGTATGATTCAGTACATAGATATATCCAGACAACTCATTTCCTTACTGCAAGGAAACAAAGACAACGACAATAGCATTACTAGCTCACAAGCTGAATTATTTGCCTTACACACTCCACCTGGTACTAGCAGGGACAGAAGCCACAATACAGGTTTACCAAGGGTTGATGGTAATAACAGTAACACCAACAGAATGGGAGATGTTAATAGAACAAATAGAACAGGAACAACACTTTTTGACATGGAAGATTTCTTAATACCCCCTGTATTGGGCAATTCACCATGGAGGGCACGAAATCCTGACCTAGGGACACTTAACTCACAGTTATTATAGTTTGGAAAATTAGCCAAAAATACAAATCAGATGGAGAATGTCATTCTGGAATGCTCTATTGAGCTTAACCAGGTACCAAGAGGCCTTAGGGTTTTCAGGATTCCCATGGGTATTGAGGCTAACTCAGAAGCCTATGGAAATATGCTGGAACTGTTTGACAGGACAGGATTAGATTTGATGAGAATAATTATTAGAGACAACACCAGTAAGCGTGACAATTTAAAGAATGACTTGGTTGCACTCAAAGTATTATTAATGACTTGTTGTTTGATAGTTATAGAAAAAGGTTTGAGAAGATGAAGATAGATCTTGACAAGTTTGTAAAAACTAGTATGGAAAGAAAACAAAGGAAAATTCAAAGGGACACAAATGAATATAAGGAGAAAAAGGCTTACCCTATGCCTAATACTAAAGAAGGATGTAGGGAATTAGACACAAGAAGAGAAACACTTCAGACGGAGGTAGGGAGGTTGAAGTTATACAAGATGACGCAGATGAGGGGACTTTTTTTTAGAGAACCCACACCCCTTAAGGCGGTCCAACCGATTAAGAAATCGGGACCAACCACAGATTCACCCAGACGAAAGATCACCTCACTGGCAGAACTTCCAAGCAAGGGGCAATTGAAGAGGTTGGGGGGCAGAGGAGAAACAACTCCAACAGAAATTGGCACTACAGGTAGAGCGATCAAAATTGTGAACAAACAATATAGACCACACTATTGGCAATATAGAATTGTCATTGGTCATTACTGATTACATAGTTGAGGCTTTACCGGATAAGGAAGTTAATGATTCACTGGTTGTTCCCTTTAGTTCAGACAAAAACACGGACAATCTTGAAGGTCCAATTATTATTGGTGACGGCTCTTTTAACATCTATAACTATTCAGATTTGATTATTTCTGACAGTCATTTAAGTTTGATGAAAAAAGGATTTTCTTATGTACCTAATTTTAGATATGATATAAGTAAACTTATCAATTTGAAACTATACACAAGACAACTCAATTTAAAGTTATACTTTATGAACAAACACAATATAGAAAGAGAGAGACAGATTACAACAGTTAAGAGGAGCAGTTTATTTATTCCACCATATAATCCCTTGGTACTAGCTTTTTAATGTCTATGCACCTCTCAAATGAGAAGAGTGATTGAAACAAGGGTGCATACCTATAAAAATTTGACATCTGCAGAAGAATTCTGTTTAAAGGAACTTTCAACCAATAGTCAATATAGAGTCATGAAGCCAGAAAAGGGAGGTGGGGTAGTTATCATGTCAAATACAGACTATACTTGGAACATGCAGAATATTCTGCAAGATTCTGACACCTACGAATTGATGTCTAAATTTGATGTTCAAAGGGCATATACAAAGATTGATTGGCAAATTTATGATTTCTTTTGTGAGGGAATAATCAACCATGATGAATACACTTACTTGTCAGTAGAACATCCAGTTATGCCCAGTCTGTTCGGTATTCCTAAGATACATAAGGATATCACCAGCCCTCCCTTTAGACCAATTGTGGCAGCCAGAGGATCAAAAACGGACCCCCTGGCGGCATATTTTGACATTGTTAGTAAAAACACTCTTGACTACATACCACATATACTAAAGGACTCCTGGCACTGTCTGGACTGCCTAAGGACTTTGTTAAACACGACCTTGGGGAATTTTTGGTTTGTTACAGTTGATATAACAAACTTATTTTCAGTAATACCTCATGACACAGGTTTGGAATGGTTTTCTAGAAGTTTGGCTAAATATAGTCATATTCACCAAGTAAAAAGAAGTTTATTGATTGATTTAATGCAGATTGTCTTAGAAAACAATTATATTCACTTTGAGGGTGAATTTTACAAACAATGCACGGGAGTAGCAATGGGAGCAAGATGTGCTCCCATTTCCGCCAACCTGGTACTAGCTGACTGGGAGGACCAATATGTTTTGACATCTACTTATGCATCCAAAATGATTATTTATTTAAGGTTTCTGGATGATATACTATTCTTATGGAAGGGTTCTCGAGATGAGTTGGATGACTTTATAGTTTATTTAAATCATACTACAACTTTTTTGAAGTTCACTAGTAAGGTTGACAAAAGCTCGATTGATTTTCTGGACTTGCATTTATATACCAGAGATGGGAGGATAGAATCAAGTTTATTTAGAAAAAAGGCATACAGTAACACCTTCTTACATTACGAGAGCTGTCACCCATACTATGTTAAGAAAAACGTAGAAAAAGGTCAGATGATTAGGGCATCTCGTATAGTAAGTGAGGATACTATATTCTTAGAAGAAGTAGAGACACTGATTGGTTTATTCGCAGAGAGAGGTTACCCCATGGATTTATTAATGTCAACTAAACACGACATTATTCAAAGAAGGGGAACAGATTTTAAATCAATTTTGTTAGCTAAATCAAGAGATATAGGAAAGGTCTCTGGATATCAGCACAAACACAATGACATCCAGACGGGCATGGTGTTGCAGTACAACACCATGTCTGGTAAGGTTAAGGAAGTTATTGAAATAGGATGGCACAACATATTTTCTATAGATATGTTAAATATTTTAGGGGATGGCCCAAAATTTATAAACAGCAGGGGTGTAAGCATCAAGGAACTTCTGGAGAAAATACCTAAACCCATTAGTCAAAAACCTGCTAGGATGGCTAAATGTGGAAATTGCAAAGCCTGCAAATATATTAATGACGGTCCTTATGTACAAATTGGTAACTATAAAAGGTCCCTGATGTGTCCAGGGTATTGTAATTGTAACATGAACATGGTCATATATGTGGCTACTTGTTTATCCTGTCCAGCGTTTTACGTTGGAATGACCACAAGAAAAATAAGACAGAGGATACTGGAACACACCAGGGATATAAAAAAACAAAAAGTCAACTAATTCTTTACCCATAGTAAGGACTGTATGAATTTCAAGAAATTTATATTTTTTTCATTGATAGATTATACACAAAAGACTTTGGTGGAGATTACAAAAACATGCTTGAAGTTAGAGAATGCTTATGGCAAATCAGATTAGAAGCCAGCACAAGACCTGGCATTAATGACACCTTATCTTTGGCATGTATATTAAAGCATAAAGCTTTATGTATTTGAAAAGTTGTAATTTTGTAATAAGGAAATACAAGGGATTCTCTAAGGAAGGAGATTTTGAGACACATTGCATATTGTTAAATTTCTGTATTGTATGTGTGCTGAACTTTTTGACAAGTGAAATTTTGTTGCACCAGCAAGAGTTAACTCTCAGGACAATTGACAATAATTTTATTGTATTTTAACACTCATTGGTTATAATGTTATTTGAATTTCATTTACAAAGGTTTGTTAACACTTCATTAACTGACTCTGAAGATGCCCTAGTTGAGTGAAAGCGCTGTCAGTCCAAGTGTACCTGTTATTTTGTTTTGTTTTATTAAAGCTGTTTGGTGATTTTACCTTTGCATCACCAGTAGTTTCTTTTTGTGTGTGTAAGTGTAAGTAAAATGCCCCAGGTGAATATACCTGGTGGCTAGAGGAGGTACTCGGGCTCGAACCTTGAACCTTTAGTACAAGGTGACAAGAGCCTAAAGTCCATACTCACCACATCTTGTGAAAGCTGTGGATGTATGCCTCATATTTGTTCTGTTCCTCATAAAATCTGTAGTTTTATGGCTTTTTATGGCAAGTCAGTGAAGGATTGAATTTATGACAAGCATTTGAATTTCAGACTTCATATTCTTTAGAAAATAAATGGTTACGCAAAACCTTTTATTCTAGCAATTGTCTAAGTTTATAAGGTCAGTATTTGAAATGTGTCCCTATTTTTAGGGCTGTAATGTATCCCCTATTATTGGCTTTGTCCAGGTTTTTTTGTGCTAACAGGTTGAGAGCTATGGTGAGAAGTGAGAACTGAATTCTTTATTCTCCATTATTAGCTATGGTGAGAAGTGAATTCTGTATTCCCTATTATTGGTATTGTCCAGGCTTTTTGTGCTAAGACAGAGATTGAGAGCTATGGTAAGACATGAGAACTGAATTCACTAAATTATAGCCATTTAAGTTGAGGAAACTGCTGATTTGACATAGTGGTATGTTGCTCTGACTGTAGTGCACAGGCCAGGGTCCTGGCTGGGTTCAAGACTTGGCAGTGAAATGCATGGTGGCAACACATTTTATTCTAGAAACTTTCTAAAATTATGTAAGTAATGTTTAAAATGTGTCCCCCCCAAAAAAAATGGATTTCTTGTGCTGCAAAGTTAAGAGATACAGTTGAGTGGATTTTACAAGAAGTTTAGTGTGGCTTATGCTGAGTCTGCTTGCATTGTTAATAGCATAACAGGTTAAATGCTTGTTTTTGATGCAAAAGACTGTGGGTTCTATACCCACAGTCTGTAGATGCATTGCTGATACTGTACTGTGTTGTACTTTTAAAGGGGTTGGGTGTAACAAGTCAAGGGTGTAACTACAGATAGAACAGAAGTGAGCAAAATGTCAAGCACAAGGGCATTTGTGTCACAGTGGAAAGAGCAGAAAATATTAACCCAAATTCAGGAACAGTAATTCAGAGTGACTATATTCTGTGCTGCATTATAAGAAAACAAATGTGTCTGTGGAAGTAGACTTTTATGATGGAAATGTTCTGAATTTGGCAGTTTTGTCATTGGTTCATTTTGTTTCATTGCCTACTGGAAAAATGTTCAAACAGTAAATTTAAAATGAGCTAATAAGTCTGCTGTATTATACAAGGAATATAATTTAATAAAGTCTGGAAGGTGCATCAAAGAACCCATGTATGTTTCTTGTTTTGTGTGCAAGGGGCCTATGATTTGAAAATGCCCAAAGGTAATCTTTATCCACCACTGGCCAGATGCATTTTCTTTGGATGTGGTGTAGGTTTCAATGCTGTTTCAATCAATGTGAGTTTCAAGGGCAGAGAAATTTTAATGTTATATTTATTTTCATTGTGAGACAGTATTGCTTTGTTTAGCAGATATCTATTAGTGTTTGTGCATTGTGCTATAAAATGTAAAAATAAAATCCAAATAATTAATTTAGAAGTAAAGCAGTATGCACATTAGTGTTTTTGGTAAATGGGGCGAAATAGACAGGTAATGGGACATTGGAATGGCTGCAGGGGGACTTTAGTGCCATATTTTGGTTGTCTGTTCAGTTTACGTTTGAAAGTTGGGAGCCCATAATTCCATTGGATTGGGTGGGGTTGCATAGTTATGTATGCTAATTTTATGTTAATGAGTGTATAGATTTGAACCTATTTTTCATGGGCCTTGTCCAGATTTTTGATGTTTCCAGTTTGAGATGTATGGTGCAGACCAGAAACCCTCTTAATGAAAATAAAGTGCAAAAATACCAATTTCTGTTCTGGGGTCATTTCAGACACTTTATCTTGCATCCGCTTCAAACATATGATATTTTTTCCTGTCAGATTTGGACAACCGTCAGTTGTAACACCTGCCAGTTTATTCCATTTCAGCCCCAGGTTGTCCAAGCATGCATTTACCTCCATGAACAAATCGCTCAAAATTGTCTTCCCTTTCATTGACTGCATTGCTGCCAGCTCCTCCGTAATCTCAAAGTCTTTTGTTATCCCACATAAAAAGATGAGTAACTGAGTTGTGTTGCAGACATCACAGCTCTCGCCCAGAGCCAAGGAGAAAAAGTTAAAATTGTCCGCTTTATTTTGCAGCTGAAGCTCCAGATTTCCTGCAGTGTCCTCAATCCGTCTCATTATGGTTTGCTTGGAGAGGGGCACATTCTCAAATGCTTCTTTTTTTCTCAGGGCATATTAGCACTGCATTGTCCACCAAACATTCTCTGATGAACTCCCCATCACAGAATGACTTACTTCTTTTTGCAGTTTTGTGGGATATCACAAAGCTGGTCTTGACTGCTCCATTCTTGAATGTGTTAAGCTTGGTAAAGAGTCCTTGTTGCTTTTCCAGCTTAGCTAGCAAAGCTTCAGATGTCCGCACATGCTCTGCATAGGTTCATAGGTTGGTACTAGGCGACAAGCCTAGCCATAACAATTCCCTGGATATTTCTTCCCACAATATTTACTTCACTGACCCCTGTCTAGCAAGGCGACTGACGTGATCCCCGGGGTGAATTTCCTATCTCCTATCCAATCATCAAGGTTCCTTTTGAAGAGGGCCAAGGACATGTATGGGCAGTCTGTTCCAGAATATGGGGAGTCTATGCGTCAGGAAGCTATCCCTCCAGCATGTTTTGTTCATTGTGATGACAAGGTTTAGATCCTTGGAGCTTGTGGCTCTGAGGGATTGGGATTTCTTTTAAGTGGAGCATGTCCAACAGCTCAGGGCCTTGTATGTTAAACAGAGATCACCTGTTGAGTAGATGATATACCACAGAGTATAGCTGGAGTTTTTTTAGACGGTCAGCATAGGGCATCTGCTTTAGGCCTGTGATTCTTTTAGTGAGGTATTTCTGTGGCCTTTCCAGCTGTTGCAGATGTCTTGTGAGGTACATACCAAATGAAGCATTGTACTCTATAATGGGTCTAATGAGGGATGAGTACAGTGGGACAATGACCTTCTTTTTTCTGGATGAAAAGCCCTTAGTGATGAGGTGTGCCACATAGAGGGATTTATTGATTGTTGTGGCAATGTGTTTATCGAAAGTAAGACCACTTTCCACTTGTGTCCCCAAATCTCTCATCACACTTTTGGTGTTTAGTGTACTGCCACCTTTGTGGTAATTCATGGGTACATGGTTTTTCCCAAAGGGGATAACTATACATTTCTTGGCATTAAGCTTGAGCCCATGGCTCTGGCACCAAGCATCTGTTTCTGTAAGTCCCTTTTGTAGAATATCCACATCATTTAGGGATTCAATAATGGCTCCCAGTTTGCAGTCATCTACGAACTTTGTTAGCCAGAGTCCCTTAGTGTTGGCCTGTACTTCAGAGGCGTAGATGCCAAACGAGCGGTCCCAGGACTGAACCCTGAGGTACTCTGCTTGTCACTTGTCTTGAGCTGGATTTGGAGTCTGCTACTTAGTCTGGGTTCTGTCTGTAAGCCAGTCGCAACCCATCGAGTGACATAGGGATTTATGCCCAGGTTAGTAGGTTTATCTGTAATTCCAGAGTGGGGGATGGTGTCGAAGGCCTTGGCAAGGTTCAGATAGGCTGTGTGGACTGTCTTACCCTCGTCCACAGCTCTGGAGACTGAGTTGAAGAAGTCAGTCAGGTTCAGGAGACAAGATCGGCCCTTCACGAACCCAAACTGGGTGGGGTCCAATGTTTGAAGGTTGCCAATGTCTTGCAGGTCAGACTCAGACTGATGGGATGGTAGTTCCCGGGATCCAAGGTGGGATCCCCCCTTGTGGAGTGGGATAACTGTAGCTGTGCGCCACTCAGTGGGCACGAACTCTGAGGTGAGGCTATGATTAAACATGACACTTAGGTGAGGTGCCAGTTCATTTTGTAGTTCATGTAATACACAGGAACGGGATGTCATCTGGTCCCATGGATGCTGTATTCTTAGTTTTGGAGAGTGCGGTTTCTACCTGTGTGGCTGTGATTACCGGAATTTGACAATCTTTTGGTATTGAGATGGGCCCTTTAGGGGGTGAGGGGGGATGAAGTTGACACCAAAAATCGATCTGCCAGGATATTGGCAATATCCTTGGGATCAGTATATTTAATGCCATTCTGTTGTAGCTCAGAGCATATCTGGGCATTGCCATTTAGATTCTTGACATAACTATAGAATGCCTTGTGCTTGTCTTTGGGATCTTTGGCAATTTTATTTTCGTAACTAGCTTTGAAGGATTTTATGAGGGATCTCAGCTTCTTACTGAGGCTGGTAAGGGATTTTTTTTGCATCCTGGGATTTTCCTCTTTTCTGAAACAGTTTGTTTCTTCTGTTGTATAGTTTGTTTATGGCAGGGGACCACCCAGATTGGCTTCCTTTTTTTGGATGTGCTTGTACAGTGCCTTAGTGTAGGATTCAGCGGTCAAACTTTCAGCTCCCGTCTGCATGGGTGTCATGAAGTTTGTCACTTCTGAGTTGAGTAGCATGAAGTTGGCTTTGGATAAGTTTTTTACGGAGGTTTCCTTACTGGGGGTGGAGGTGGGATGTGGATTTCAAGGGTGATTTGCTTATGGTCAGTCAAGTTTTTGTATTTCTGTGCATGTTTGGTGTCATAATGGCGATTCAAACTGTAATCCTTAAATACAGCAATTTGGTCTTCACAAACTAAGCACACAGCTTTGCCTTTGACTTCAGTAAATAAATACTTAGCAGTCCATGTCTTGTTAAAACCTCTACATTTTTTACCAATCTTTCTTTTTTTTTTTTTTTTTTTTTTCGTGTGAGCTGACATTTTCTGAGGGCTAACAGCTGCTAAAATATATCACATTTACTTTTAATCTCCCTTGTCCAAGCTAAGTGTACCACCCTGTAAATAATTATATTATAATTAATATATAATTTAATGTCCCAATAAAGTACACAAAAGGTCCTTTTGGAATAGCAATCCCTGGACTAAATCATAACATGCATGCTATACCAAAACATATGAAGTCTCTCTATCTGCCCAGTCAGAAACCTTTTTAAGAAAATTGTGGAGGGGATAGTCAGATAAATTGTTCTGTGTAACTCACTAATATGCCATTTTTAAAGCTGAACCATTCACCTGTCAGTGTGGCATTACTGTCCAGAGGTAGAGCAGGATTTGCCTGGCTGCCTTGCAATGCATCCTACAAGCCATCTGACCATTACTTGTGGTGGGATATACTTTACATGACAATTTCCTAGTTATTTAATGAATTCCTTCAGCAGTGATCCTTATGGTGAGCATACTACAGCTGTGTGAGTTTACTTATCATGACATTAGATGTCAAAGTTTGATCATTACAATTAGCAATCCTCCCTCCTTCCGCCACTTGGCCTTTCCATGTGTTGCTTCTAGTTAGCATTGTGCAAGTTACAGGTAAGAATTTATGTAGTCATTACACAGCAGGTTAAGCCATAGTGTGTGATACATTTCTTGATAACCATTTGAAATGTCGGGACCCACTGGCTTATAACATTCTAAGTTTCAACAATGGTAAGCATATCGACATACCTTCCCTTTCCTCCAGTGTAATTTGTAGAAGCTACGAAACAGGACCAATGATGCACCCCTCATACCTCCCATAACCCTCCCCATTTACTTCGCTCTTTTTCCATTCTTGATGTCTTCATTCTGCTGATTTACTATACTTTTCTGTGTAAACAACAAAAAAAAAGCATAGTACAGTACAGAGTCGATTATCTGAACTAATTGGGACCTAGAATAGTTTGGATAATCAAACGTATAACTGAACCTGATAAAAAAACTTCTAAAATGTTTTTGATGAACTTTAAACAAGAAAAATAAAACAAATTTACTGTAAGTACAAAACGGTACAGTAATATGGCTAGGCTTAAAATGGACCTAAAGGGTAGTTAGCCTAGTACTGTACTAATCTATGAATATATTGTATTTGGATTTAATTTAAAACACATTTAAAATTTTATAGCACAAACACTGTTAAACATTTGGTAAAGAAAGCAATACAGTCTCACAATGAAAACAGCATTTGCATTAAAACTTCTCTGCCCTTGAAACTCACATTCAAAGAAAATGCATCTGGCCAATAGCTGATAAAATTTGCCTTTGGGCCGTTTTTCAGTCGTAGGCCCCTTGCGCATTTTTAGGACCATGCATACATGAATACACCTTCCTGATTGTATTAAATTATATTCCCTGTATAATACAGCACCGAGTTAGAGCATGTTTTCAATTTGTAGTTTCAAACATTTTTACAGTAAGCAATGAAACAAAATGTATCAGCCAAGAATGAAGTAACTGCCCAATTCAGAACAGTTCGTCAGTAAAAGTCTACTCAAACTTCTGTCGTTACAATCAATCAATATTCAGTGCACAATCTCTACAGAAGGAAGTCATCTGAATAATCTCACATTAAAGAGATCTGTAACTGAGGACAGCAACATCCACCCCTTTTAACGTACAACATAATACGGTATGAGCAATCCATCTACTGTGGGAGTAGAACCCACAGCCTTCTGCATCAAAAGCAAGTATTCTACCTGTTGAACTACTAACAATGCTTTTAAATACTTCAGCACAATAGTGATTATCATTTGCTAAACAACAGTTGCACATTGTAAACAGACTTGGCATAAGAAGCACTAAACTTCTCTTCCCCTGAAGCTGTCAGCTTCTTGTAAAATGCAATTGACACTCACTTTCTTGTAGAATGCACTTGACACTCAACCATCTCTCTCAACTTTGTGGCACAAGAAATCTGGAAAAAGCCAAATTTTATGGGGGGGGGGGGCAAAGGTTCAAAACCAAGGACACAATTTAAATATTGCTTGTACATAATCTTAGAAAGTTGCTAGAATAAAAGGTTTTCTGTTACTGTACCATGAATTTCTTGAAAGATGATCACAAGCCTTTTCTCCCAGTGGCACTGTCTGTTAAAATAGGGTCTCTACCTATCCCCAAAACAGCCTTATAAAAAGCAGTTTTTCAGTGGTGGTAGGGGTAGAGAACTCAAGCTGTTTTTTCTTGTGCCTAAGGTACAGGGTATGAGCCTAAGCAATAACACTAACCTCCAGTTATCCCTACCTGGGGCATTGTACTTAGACACACACACACACACGCTTGCGTTGCAGATGTCATTCTTCGCAGCAGCAACGAATAGCTAAGTTCCAATTCACTTCAGAAGCAAGCAATGCAGACATGATTGTGTGCTGAATTCCAGTTGCCTTCAGAAGGAGCGGAGATGCGATTCCATACCACAGCTGTTGCTTCAGAAGCAACAAACTTTATATTCCGTGCGGTAAGAAAGACGCACACATGACACATGTACAGCAGTAGGAAAGATGCATGCATTCTGGAGTATTTGTCTGACTTCTGACAGGCCAGTCAGGAACAGCCAAAGGGCCGAATGTGGCCCGGGGGCCATACAATATCCAGGTCTGCACTAGAGGTTCTGATATCTCTTACCTCGTTCTTAGCCTAGCCCCTGACTGTACTACACGCCACATGTCCTTGTCTAATAGTTTGCAAATTGGCAAACCAAGAGATCTCAAATTGTGAAGGTTGTCGATACCCTCTCTGAACATAAAATTATAAATAGTTGACTACCACAGGGATATTTGCTGCATTCTCTCCTGTTTGGTATTTATTTCACAGATATCCAGTGCAGTATCCCAGATATATGGTTAATCAAGTTTGCTGATGACTGCAGGCTGGACACTGTTATCCTCTCATTCACTGACACTAAATAGCTCAGCGAATGGCTGAAATATGCACATACTTGGTGTACAGAAAATAGTCTCAAGTTAAATGAAGAAAGTGCAGATTAGTAGCATTCAATAAAAAAGATGTTTCCACCTCATATGTTTTGAGTGGTGTTCCTCTTCAGTCAGGCACTGTCATAAGAGAAATTGGTACTTATGTAGACAATTCTCTCTCATTTGATCATAATTCCACCATAGTCAGGGAATCCTATCTGGTCTAGTTAAAGTCTTAGTAAATGTCTTCAAGATCTAAAGAAGTCATCCTGCCACTGTACTCTTCCTTTGTCAGACCCATCTTTGAATATAGTGTCCCCTTTGGTATGTATAAATCAAAGTTTATTGCTCTACTAGAAAAGCCCTAAAGATACCTTGTCAGGAAGATCAAAGGCTTTAACTCTTTCAACAATCCAGATACATTAGCACAACTCTCATTATGATCAGTAGCTTACAGGCTGCACTGAAGTGATGTGTCATATTTTTTTTGAGCCATGAAAGACCCACTTCTGTTGGTCTTCCACCGTTGTTGTAAAACTAGTGGCTCTAAAAGCACCCTCACTAGGGAACTAAATCATCACCAACAAAGAAACAGAACTCACTGGAGAGAGATGTTCGTAACTCAGCATATTCCCAACATATGGAATAATTTATCATTACATGTTTAAGTAAGTACTTCCCTGACTATCTTTAAAACTTGTCTAGATGATTGGTTGGATAGACACAAATTTACACTTAGAGTGTCATGTAAAGCCCTGATCGACTTGGGAGGTAAGTGCTATTAAGTAATTTAAAAAGGATGCCCAGATTTATGTCTTCCTGCTAAATGGTGTAATGGCTAAACATCTTATGGTCATCCTGATCACTTACTTAGTATTCTTTCTATGTTCCTATCAGGTCTACTAAAGGAGCCCATGAACTTAGGCTGACCTCTGAAGCCAAAATAATTATAAATCCTTATTTAGCTATGTTAGGTAATTTACTGAAAATGCTAACCAAGACCAAAATACTTCCTCCATGGGAGCTGGCAGTATACCTGTTTGCTTAATTAATGGTATTAAACGTGCCCTAGCAGACACACTCCTGAAACTGTCTAACTTAAGTTTAGCTACTGGTTTTGTCCCTGATGAGAAGTGCACTGAAGTGGTGGTGCCCCTCCGTAAGGGTGGCCTTACAGCTGACTTGGGTAATTACAGACCTAGCAGACTTGCAGTTCTCAACAGCAAAGCTATGAAAAGTATAATAACCGACCGACCTCATAAGGTGTAATATCAAGAGTCTTTTTAGACTTTACCACCAGCAGTTTGACATTGTAAAAGATAGAGCTTGTTTATTTACTCTGATAAACTGATTTGAAAGGGTTACAGAGGTTGTAGATGGTGGCCACGCAGTGTATGCTCATGTCTTGTCCTAACCCAGGCCTTTCACAGCAGTTCTCTTACTGTTATCATACAAAAGTTAAATGCTTTAAAAATTAACCCATATTTGGTAGGATTAATAGCAAACTGGTTGAAAGACAGAACCCACACAGTATAAGTAGTAGGCACCTCATCAGAAAGTGTCACAGTGACTGGTGGTGTTCCTCAGGTCTCAGTGCTGGGGCCTCTCTAGCCTGTTATTTATTTCTCAGGTCTCCAAACAGTGAACCAAGAAATCTGGCTAGCAAAGTTTGCAGATGACAGCAAAGTGATGGTTGTTGTTAAGTTACCTCATAACATCCAAACCCACCACAATGAACTCTTGCTAGTCAGTTATTGGGGTACTAAAACATGGTCTCAAATTAAGTGCTACATAATGTAGTATCTTCACTTTTGATGGACATCGCCTCTTCTCATCATACCGTGTAGATCATGTACTACTAAAAAAATGAAAATGTGGTCATGGACTCTAGGTACTTAGGTTGATAGCTCCACCTATTTTGACCGTCATGTTACAACTGTTGGCAGAAAATCCTTTTATTTAGCTTAGCTTATTACTAAAGGAATGTCATCAAGGTCCAAAGACGTAATAGCTGCCTTATGCTCTACATTAATAGGGCCAGTTATCAAGTACATGCAACTTATCAAACAATTAGAAATACCCATAAGGTCCCTAATTAAAAAGCTCACAGGCCTAAAGTCCTTGAGCTACCACGAGAGGCTGGAAGCTCTGTCCTTTTATTAAATGTCTCACTTACCACACCATTAGACCTGATTGTCCTGGACCTCCTCATCTCCAAGTCCAGGATCTCCACCAGTATTAGAATCAGGGTTCTGTCTTCAACTATCAAATAAAACATGAAGGGGATAGGATGTTCCTCGTGTTTCACTGTTGTAGTCATTACATTTGGGTAGTCTGCTGGCAGGTTGCCCTCAGTCGGCCTGAATAACAAAGTCTTGGGTCCTGCATCGGTTGCTGTCTCCTCTTCCATGACATCAGGTCGTCAGGGGTATAAAACATGCAGCTAATGCCATTTTATTCAGTCTTTCTTGCCACGCGGTGCCCGAAGCAGAAGCAGTTCGCTAGTGCCAGTCTGCCGACTCCTGAAATTTTCACACATTCGAGTTCCAGAATCGAAGTCTTCAAACTAAAGCTAAGTACCCCGTTGGGGAAACTTTTTCTTGCTCCTTACCGATGTCAGTAAAAGTTAATAATTACATTACTTGTGGGAAGCAAATACCTCATAAGGATTTTCATTTGTACTGTATTCCTTGCCTAGGCCCAGATCATAACATGCCTTGCTGTCAGTTTTGTGCTAGATTTACCCAACGCACTATTAAGTGCCGGTATATCTTTGCTTCTAAATATTTTGGATCAAGATTTAATTATCCAGAAATGTCGTCGGTTAGCAATCCAACTACCGGAGTCCACAAAAAACGCAAAGAAAAAGACAGAGACAGACCATCGAGGTCCAAAACCGACGACAAAGCTTCTCCTAAGCCAGTCACCGGTTTGCCGGTACTCAATGAGACAATTTCGCAGCCCCTAATACCCGCTACTTTGAGTCATAGGCCTCTACCGAGACCCATTCTGAGTCTGTTATGTCGCGGGATTCTCAGTTGAACCCGTGGATGTCTCTCCCTTGGATGGGTCTGGAGCAGCTGAGCAGGCACCGGCTTCTGAGGGTGTTTTCAGGCCTCAACATTTTTATATTAAACCGACACCAGCCTCAAAAACATCTTCTGTGTCTAAAAATCCGACGCATGACCCATGTGCTCAGGCCCCTATGCCTAAAAAACAGATGATCAAAATGGCTGAGGACTTAATTACCTTGATCAGGGGTTCCCAACTCCCCCTGCTAAAAGACCTAGGCAAGGCACTTACTATGAAACTTCAGATCAGGTTTCCATTTCTTCTAATTCCTCTTCTGATCAGGAATTTTCTTTTCCACCCTATGTGGATTCTGATGCAGAGGAATCCATCCCATCTGCATCTCCTCCTGAGGATTACTCTTTTGGAGAGATTTTGCATACTTTAAGGGAACATTTTCACTGGGAGAGTCAGGACTTCTCTGAATCAAAAAAGAGGCTTAGGGATTTCCTTCTTCTTCCTCAGCATAGGCCTTTGGCAATACCTCCTGTATTAGACATTGTTGATGATATGTTTTCGGAATCAAGCATGGCTGCTGATTCCCTACCTCCGGCTTCCTAGTAAGCCAGACAGATACTACAGGGTTCCTGACTCCCACAAATTTCTATTCAAAAATCCTGCTGCTGATCCTGAGACTATTTCACAGGGTCCCAAGGGTGTAAAGGCCTCTACAGCAGAAAATCCTACCCCTTCTGATAGAGATTCCAGGGTGCTGGATAGATGGGGAAAGAAGGTTTATAAGTCTGCAACCTTGGCAATCAGGACCTTAAACTGCCAGTTTCATATGGTTAAATATCAACAGCATGTTATGGGCTTACTGAAACAGAAAATTATGTTTATTTCTGATTGTGTAGAAAATAAAGAATTACAGGAATTATTGCATTCAGCAGAACAGGTTGGAAAGCATACTTTGCAATGTGGTTTTGATTCCTTGGAGTCCTCTTGCAGGGCTGCAGTTACTAGATCTGTGATTAGAAGGCATGCCTGGCTCAAGGAGCAGAATCTGCCTGATCATGTTAAAGCTAAATTGTTGGATGCCCTATTGCAGCATGATACTCTGGTAATAAGGCAGAAGAGGTTTTAAAGAAAATAGAAGACAAATCTAAATCTATGCAAACTGTAAAAGATTTCTTGCAAGTGCAGCCACACAGGTTCAGTAGGCACTGGCCTACTAAATATTGTTCCTTTCCTGTATCCAACAGAGCCACTCAAGGCAAATCCAGGCGCTCAAAAGGCTCCAGATACCAATCACAGGGTTCTTATAGGTCAAAGCAATGGGGTGCCTCCACCTCCAAATCTGAAGGAAACAAAGCACAACCCTACAGTAAGCAGTCGCAATGACTTTCCTCTACCTTCACCAAGCACTTATCTTTTGGCAGCCCCCTTGGGGGGAAAACTTGCACTTCATGCTCAAAATTGGCAGTTAATTACCCAGGACAAGTGGGTATTAAACATAGTATCCCAGGAGTACAGATTTCATTTCCATACTTTGCCAATTCCAAACGGATGGCCAGATGTGACACAAAATCAGTGGGCAGAGGCTCTAAAACACGATGTTCATCGTGTTACACTGCTGCAGTCATCACACTTGGGTTATCCTGCAATCAGACGGGCCCGCAGTCGGCCAGAGTTCCAAAGTCTTGGTCCAGCATCAGTTGCTGTCGCTTCTTCCCTGACGTCAGTGCGCTAGGGATATATAATATGCATCCGACGCCATTTTCTTCAGTCTTTCTTGCTGCGCGGTGCCCGAAGAAGAAGCAGTTCGCAAGTGCCGGTCGGCCGACTCCTGAGATTTTCAAAGTCGAATTTCAGATCCGAAGTCTTCAATAAAGCTAAGTACCCGTTGGGGAAACCTTTTTCTTGCCTCAGTCCGATGTCAGAAAAAGTTAATAATTGTATTTCTTGTGGGAAGCAAATACCTCATAAGGACTTCCACTCTTACTGTATTCCATGCCTAGGCCCTGATCACGACGTCACTAGTTGTCGGTTTTGTGCTAGATTCAACAAACGCACTATAAAGAGACGTTTTGATTTTGTTTTACACTACTTTGGCCGAAGGTTCAATTATACCATGCCATCGGATCAGCCGACGACTTCAATACCGGAAAAACGCAAAGACAAGGATAAAGACAGGCATCCTAGGTCCAAAACCGACGACGAAACCTCTTCTAGGCCAGTCGCCGGTTCGCCAGTTCTCAGTGAGGCACTTTCGCAGCCCCTGACACCCGCTACCTCAGAGCCACAGGCCGCTTCCGACTCCCAAGTGGAGCCATCTAAGCCTCTGGAAACTCAAGGTATTGGGCCTACTGAAACTAATCCCTCAGATGGGTCCTGAGCCGCTGAGCAGGCACCGGCTTCTGAGGGTGTTTTCAGACCTTCACAACTTACCATTAAAACAACAGCCAAGACAAAGGTACCATTAAAGACAAAGAAACAAGTACAGCATTCTCCTGGACAGTCCTCCATGCCTAAGAAACAGATGCTTAAAATGGCCGAAGACCTCAGTACTCTAATCAGGGGTTCCCATCCCCCTCCTGAGAAAAGGCCTAGGCAGGATACAGACTATGACTCCTCTGATCAGGTTTCCATTTCCTCTGATTCCTCTTCAGACCAGGGATATTCTTTACCCCCCTATGAGGACTCTGATGCTGAGGAATCTATCCCTTCAGCCTCTCCTCCTGAGGATTACTCTTTTGGGGAAACTTTACATACCATGAGGGAACATTTCCATTGGGAAAGTCAGGAATACTCAGAATCCAAGAAAAGGCTCAGGGATTTCCTCTTATTGCCTCAGCACAGCCCTCTGGCTATTCCGCCTGTGCTAGACATTGTGGATGATGTGTTCTCTGAATCCAGCTTATCTCCTGACTCTTTGCCCCCTGCTCCAGCCAAGCCTGATAGGTATTACAGAGTCCCTGACTCTCACAAGTTTCTTTATAAAAATCCTTCTGCTGATCCAGAAACTATTTCTCAGGGTCCAAAAGGGGTTAAGGCTTCCATTGCAAAAAATCCAGTACCTTCTGACAGGGATTCCAGAGCTTTGGATAGATGGGGGAAGAAAGTATACACGTCTGCAACTTTAGCAGTAAGAGCTTTAAATTGCCAGTTTCACATGCTTAAGTACCAACAATATTTAATGGCTCAGTTAAAACAGAAAATGCTTGCTAGCTCCTGATTGTAAAGAAATGCAGGATTTATTGCATGCAGTTGAACAGGTGGGAAAACATACTCTGCAATGTGGTTTTGATTCTTTAGAGGCCTCTTGTAGAGCCGCAGTTACAGGTTCTGTTATTCGAAGACATGCTTGGTTAAAAGAACAGAGTTTACCTGATTATGTTAAGGCAAAGTTATTGGATGCTCCTTTACAACATGATACCTTGCTTGGTGCTAAGGCAGAAGAGGTGTTAAAGAAAATGGAGGATAAAGCTAAATCTATGCAAACAGTCAAGGATTTCTTACAGGTACAGCCACCTCGGTTTAGCAGAAATTGGTCAACAAAAAATTGGTCCTTTCCAGTGTCAGACAGGCCACAGAGAGGCAGATACAGATGCCCAAGAGGCAGATCTCAACCCCAAGGCTGAAATAGACAACGACAGTGGGGCACCTCAACCCCAAAAGGAGGTGAGGGCAAGTCTCAACCTTACAGGAAACAGTCACATTGACTTTCCTTTGCGTACTCCAAGCACTCCCTTCTGGAAGCCCCCTTAGGGGGAAAACTAGCACTTTTTTTCCCAAAACTGGCAAACAATCACCCAAGACAAATGGGTCCTGAATATTGTGTCTCAAGGTTACAGATTCCACTTCCATACTTTACCAAAGCTAAAAGGAATGTCAAACCTGCCATAAAATCAATGGGCAGAGGTACAAAAACAAATTTCAGCCCTCATGGACATGAGAGCTGTACAAAAAGTACCACAACAGGAACAAGGACAAGGATTTTACTCAAGATGCTTCCTGGTCCCCAGAATGGACAAAGCCTGGATGCCTATACTGGACCTTTCAATTCTGAATACTTACCTGGATATTCCGAAATTCAAAATGTTGACATTACAGCAGCTTCTACTCATGCTGGGCAAGAAGGCTTGGCTTGTTACTCTGGACCTCAGAGGCATACCTGCATGTCCCTATCAGGCAAAATTGCAGAAGATACCTCAGATTCAAAGCAGGCACAATGCACTACCAATTCTCTGCACTGCCCTTTGGCTTATCTACTGTGCCCAGGGTCTTCACAAAGTGCCTGGCACCAGTAATTGCATTTTGCAGACAAAAAGGAATTCAAATATATCCATACCTGGACGACTGCCTCATTCAAGCAGAGACAAAGGACATTCTTCTACAGCATCTGGCGTTTGTGAAAAAGTTGCTAATTTCTCTAGGGTACACAGTAAACGAAAATAAGTCAAAACTAGTACCCTCACAACAGATAACATTCCTGGGTGCCAGCTTAAATACAACGGCCCAGATGGCTTACCTCACGCCAGACAAACAAGTGCAACTAACTCAGTATTTTCAACTACCGGCAAAAACGTCCCATCTCCCTGCAAGAAAAATTCTGCAGGCCCTGTGATTCATGGCATCCTGCATGCTACTAATACCATATACCAGACTGCATATGAGGAAATTACAATGGTTCCTAAAAAGTGTTTGGACTCAACATTCTCACAGTCTAGAAGCAGTAATTCCAATAATTCCCTGCCTACAACAGGAGTTTCGATGGTGGGCACAGGCTTGTCACCTAAACAAGGTTCAGCCTTTTACCCAACCCACAGCCAGACAAACTCTAACAACAGATGCTTCGGATTACGTCTGTGGAGCACACATGGCAGGAAAATGCATTCAGGGCAAGTGGACCACAGACCAGATGCATCTTCACATCAATCAAAAAGAGATGTTGGCTGTTCAAAATGCCCTAACAGCTTTCAAGGACCTTCTACATCCAGGACAACTATTACTAAAGACAGACAAACACCACAGTTATGTGGTACATAAACAAACAAAGGGGCACTCATTCTTATCCCCTATGCAGGCAAGCCATGACCTTGTGAAACACAGCTCTAACGTACCAAGTTCACCTGCAAGCACAATTCCTGCCAGGAAAGAAAAATACTCTGGCAGACGACCTAAGCAGAAATATCATGGACCCTCACGAATGGAAATTGAATCCACAAATCTTCAGCATGATAACACAAAAATGGGGATGTCCAGACATAATTCTTTTTGCCTCCCCTCTGAATTGCCAACTACAAAAATTCTGCACAAGGACTTATCTCAAACAAGCATGGAAAGTGGATGCTCTTCTGTTCAGCTGGAAAAAACTAAAAGTCTATGCCTTCCCACCACTGCCTCTCCTTTCACAGGTACTCCTAAAAGCCAGACAAGAAAAAACACAGATGATCCTGATTGCTCCAGACTTGGCCACGCCAGCACTGGTACCCTATCTTAAGGAACTTGGCTCAGGGCCCACCATGGATTTTGCCCCAAATTCCACACCTTCTGACTCAACAAAATAATCAGATCCTGCACGGTCAGCTCAAAACCCTAAACCTGGCTGCATGGCAGATACTTTAGTCAAACAGGCAACACCTCTATCTAAAGCTGTTATGGATGTCATTTTGGAGGTCAGGAGGCCTAGCACCAGGAAAGCTTACTCAGAAAAAAGGAAGAGATTCTGTGCCTGGAACCAGGCTCACAGCCTTTACCCTCTTGTTCCAAACATTCCTCAGATTTTACAATACTTAACTGAGATGCTGGACAGAGGCCTGTCCTTTTCATCAATTAAGATCCACGCCTCTGCCATTTCTGCACATTACAACACGGATCCTCCTTTATTCTCGCATTCCTTGCTAAAGCAGTACCTCAGAGGGGCTAAAAACATAAGACCGCCCTGGAGAACACCAACTTGGGACCTCAATTTCGTTTTGGAAAAACTGACCCTACCACCTTTTGAGCCAGCCAATCTAAAATTTTTATCATGGAAAACAGCTCTGCTCCTGGCAGTAACTTCAGCACGAAGAGTCTCAGAGCTACAGGCATTAATGGCAGTGGAACCTTTTATAATTTTTCATCAGGACAGGGTATCTTTAAGGACAAACCCTACTTTCATGCCAAAGGTGGTATCTAGTGTGGCTCTTAACCAAAACCATCTATTTGCCTACCTTTTATCCAAACCCCCAAAATAAAGGGCAGAAACTTCTGCATTCTTTGGACATACACAGGCAGCTACGCTTCTACTTGGACAAAACAAAAGCTTTCAGCAAAACTGATCAACTGTTTGTATCATATGCTGCAGGATCACAAGGCAAGGCTATCTCAAAGCAGACTATATCCATAGGGGGATAGGACACTGTATTCGGTACTGCTACACACAGCATGGAAAATCAGTCCCTAATAACATTAGGCGTCATTCCACCAGGGCAACAGCCACTTCAACAGCCTTTCTTAGAGGAGTACCTACCAAGGAAATTCTGGAGGTGGCAACTTGGAGTTCAGTGCACACCTTTACCAATCATTACCACCTGCCTCTCTACTCTAAATCCAGAGCAGGATTTGCCACTGCAGTTCTGCAGGGCCACTTAGCCAATCCTAACTCTTTATAGACCAGCCACCCAAACTTAGCTTTGGGATTCAACCCAAGTGTGATGACTGCAGCAGTGTAACACTATGAACATAGTACAGTTTTGTACCTACCATAAATGTAGATGTTCGAGTGTTCACACTGCTGCAGTCCAGGTTACCCTCCCTCCATCCCCTCTGTACTAGCTGGACTTATCTATACCCTTCTATCCTATACAACCTTTGGGGTTTATTTGCTGGTAACTGAAGGTATTGTTTTTATTTTGCATGCATATTTTTGATTAGCAATATGTATTGCCTACCCACTTGGGGGCACCTGACATCTGGGGCAAGAAAAACTGAAGAAAATGGCGTTGGATGCATATTATATACCCCTGGCGCACTGACGTCAGGGAAGAAGCGACAGCAACCGACGCCGGACCAAGACTTTGGAACTCTGGCCGACTGCGGGCCCACCTGACGGCAGGATAACCCAAGTGTGATGACTGCAGCAGTGTGAACACTCGAACATCTACATTTATGGTAGGTACAAAACTGTACTTTATGTCCCTCATGGATATGGGGGCTGTTCAACCAGTACCAGAAAAGGAAAAAGGACAAGGTTTTTATTCAAGACTTTTCCTGGTACCCAGAAAAGAGAATGCCTGGCGTCCAATACTGGACTTATCGATTTTGAACACTTTTCTGGACATTCCAAAATTCAAAATACTGACTTTACAGCAGCTACTGCCTATGCTGGCAGGAACGCTTGGTTAGTGACTCGACTTAAAAGAGGCATACCTGCATATCCCAATAAGGGAATCATGCAGAAGCTACCTCCGCTTCAAGGCATGTTTTTTGCATTGCCAATTCTCTGCACTGCCTTTTGGCTTATCTGCTGTGCCCAGGGTCTTTACAAAGTGCCTGGCACCAGTAATTGCATTCTGCAGACAAAGAAGCAAACAAATTTATCGTTATCTGGACACTGTCTCATTCAAGCAGAGGACAAGGACACCCTTCTTCAATATCTGGCATTTGTAAAAAGGCTTCTAACCTGCCTAGGGTACACAATAAACAAAAATAAATCCCAAATGGTACCCTCTCAAATAATTACATTCCTGGGTGTAAGCTTGAATACAACTGCCCAAATGGCTTAACTTACGTCAGACAAACAAAGGCAGCTGACAGCATACTTCAAACAAATGGCAACAAAAACTCAGTTATCTGCAAGACAAATTCTGCAGGCTTTGGGGTTCATGGCATCCTGCATTCTACTAATTCCATATACGAGACTGCATATGAGGAAACTTCAATGGTACCTAAAAAGTTTATGGAGTCAACATTGTCACAGTCTGGAAACGATGATTCCTCTCATTCGGTGCCTACAACAGGAGTTTCTTTGGTGGCCAGAGACATGTCACCAAAACAAGGGACTGTCATTCACTCTACCCCCTACCACCCAAACCCTAACTACAGATGCATCAGACTATGCTTGGGGGGGCCCACCTGGCAGGGAGATGCATTCAGGGCAAATGGAGCCCAAAACAAATGCATCTGCATATCAACCAGAAAGAGATGCTAGCTGTTCAGAATGCTCTGACAGCCTTCAAGGACTTACTTCATCCAGGACAACTACTGATAAAGACGGACAACACCATGGTTATGTGGTACATAAGCAAGCAGGGGGGTACACATTCCTACCCCCTTTGAAGACTAGCCATGGCATTATGGAACACAGCTTTGACTTACCAAATACATCTTCAAGCTCAATTCCTGCCAGGAAAACAAAATACTCTGGCAGACGACCAAAGCAGAAATCTCATGGACCCGCACAAATGGAAACTGGATCCACAAATCTTCAACATGTTAACACAGAAATGGGGGAGCCCAGACATAGATCTATTTGCCTCTCCCCAAAATTATCAACTGGACAAATTCTGCACAAGAACTTATCACAGAAAAGCATGGAAAGTGGATGGCCTATCCTTCAGTTGGGAAAACCTATCACTCTGTGCCTTTCACCTTCTACGTCTTTTCTCCAAGGTATTTCTAAAAGTCAAACAGGAAAAACCAAAAATGATCCTAGTTGTTCCGGACTGGCCTCGCCAGCAATGGTACACAATTCTAAGAAATATGTCTCAACTTCCTCCTTGGTACCTGCCTCAAATACCTCATCTACTGTCTCAGCAGAACAGTCAAATTCTGCATACTCTGCTCCGAACTCTGAATCTTGCAGCATGGCTGATCATTTAATTATTCAAATAACACCTCTCATTAAATCTGTGATGGATGTCATTTTGGAAGCCAGAAGGCCTAGTACTAGAAAATCTTATGCTGATAAATGGAAGAGATTCTGTGCTTGGATCCAAGCACAAGTAACAGACACAGCAAAGCCCAATATTCCACAGATTTTACAATATTTGACTGAGATGCTTGACAAGGGCCTATCTTTTTCTTCAATAAAAATCCATGCCTCTGCCATCTCGGCTCATTACAACACAGAGCCTCCCCTCTTTTCTCATCCTCTGCTTAAACAGTATTTTAGGGGAGCCAAAAATTTAAGGCCTGCAAGATGATCACCAACTCCTGCATGGAACCACAATTTTGTGCTGGAAAAACTCACCCTGCCTCCTTTTGAACCAGCAGCTACTGCGGATATAAAATTTCTATCTTGGAAAACAGCTTTTCTCTTGGCAGTCACTTCAGCAAGAAGGGTTTCGGAACTACAGGCTCTTATGGCTGTGGAGCCTTTTATTACATTTTACCCAGACAGGGTGTCCCTCAGGACCAATCCTTCTTTTATGCTTAAGGTGTTATCCATTGTGGCTCTTAACCAGACAATTCACCTGCCAACATTTTACCCAAATCCACAGAACAAGGGGGAGCAGATTCTGCATTCATTGGACGTACACAGACAACTAAGATTCTACTGAAACAGGACCAAATCTCTAAGAAAGTCTGAGCAACTATTGGTAGCATTTGCTACAGGGTCAGAGGGGAAGGCTATATCAAAGCAGACTATTTCTATGTGGATAAGCCACTGCATTCATTTCTGCTACTTGCACCATGGTAAACCTGTGCCCAAGGGAATCAGGTCACATTCCACCAGGGCTGCCTCTACCTCTGCAGCTTTTCTCAGAGGGGTTCCAACCAAAGACTTTCTAGAGGCTGCTACTTGGGGCTCTGTTCATACCTTCACAAAGCATTATCATTTGCCTCTCTTCTCCAAATCCATGGCAGGCTTGCCACTGCAGTTCTGCAGGGCCTTATAGCCCCTCCTAATGCTGTTTAGTTCCATCCTCCCATCCATAGCTTTGGGATTCTACCCAAATGTAATGATTGCAACAGTGAAACACGGACAACATAGTGCAGTTGTGTACACTTACCATAAATGTAGATGTTCGAGTGTATTTACTGTTGCAGTCTGGGTTACCCACCCGCCATCCCCCTTTTCTATACCTTTTCTTTTCTTCACTATATACTAAAGCCTTTGTGGTGTATTTGCTTTTAGATGAAGGTAAAGTTTATGTTGCTAAAAGTGCATTACATATATATATATATATATATATATATATATATATATATATATATATTTTTTACTCCCCATTTGGGGGGCACCTGACATCTGGGTCCAGAAAAACTGAATAAAATGTCGTCAGCTGCATGTTTTATACCCCTGATGACCTTATGTCATGGAAGAGGAGATAGCAACTGATGCAGGACCCAAGACTTTGTTATTCAGGTCGACTGAGGGCAACCTGCTAGCAGATTACCTAAATGTAATGACTGCAACAGTGAATACATTCGAACATCTACATTTATGGTAAGTGTACACAACTGTACTTTTATAATGCAGTCATTCCCAGACCTATAGTATAAACTTCCTCTGAACATTAAGCAGTGCTACTCACTGTCTCCTTAAAAGATGACCTAGATGATTGGATGGATATCCTCAAATTTACTCAAGGATTGACTGCTATGACCATCCTGCAGAATGGAGGCCATAGCCTGATGAGATGGGTGCTGGCTGGGTTGAATTCCAAGTGGCCTTGGAATATTTATGAATCTGTGAACAAACAGTAGTATAACAAAAGCACAATCTGTATTCATAAAGCCAAGGCTAAAGGTAATTTTTTAAAAATTTTTGACAGTCACATTTAGATAATTTTGTTTGTGGTATATTGATAGATTTCAAAGTCTTAACTGAAAGTTGTCAAAATCTAAGGACTACATATGTACTGCTTATATTTCCAAAACATTTTATTTTATAATTGTTTGAGCTTTTAACAGGTGATGTTATGTTGTCCTGTCTCGCCTTCATTCTTGATGGTTGGGGTCAGAACCGAGCATGGGTTCCGATTCAACCTAATACTAAAGCTCGAGAGCTTTCACTGGCTCGAGGCTATACCCTATCCCGTGATGACTGGCGACAGTTACCCAGATCTCGTTTGCCATTTTGCTGGTTCGGGATTGTTTTTCGCTGGCTCAGACTAAGTCTTTGTTTTATTTACTTATTGACTGAATATTTTTCTATCTTCTTAACATGATAACCTTTAATGTCTCTAGTTTAGTGTAGAGGATCCTTTTTGGTAGTTTAGTGTTTCCCTTTTTTGTGTTTATCGCTGGTTGTAACGTTGTTGTGTGGGCCTTCGTTGTTCGCTGGCCTCTTTTATCCCATCTAACTTTAAGTTTTTCCTTAATGAATCCGTTTAACTTAGAGGGTTCCTTTTTTGTCCCCTTTGTTTTTAGCCTTTTTTAGTTTGAGGGCTTCCTTCCTCCTTTCTACTACCTTTTTTCCTGAGGTTTTGTCATTTCAGTTAGATATGTCTCCTCTGGCTAGAGGAGATCATTGTTTAAATTAGAGACCTCTCCTCTAGCATTTTTTCCCCCATGTAAACGAAAAAAGAAAAAAACTTTTTGCTGCTTTGTGATAATTTTGTTTTCTTATGCCTTTCTGTGTACTGAGTGATAGGTGTACTGTTTGATAGTACTTATCCATTTTTTGGCTAACTAGTGCAAAATGTCTAATGATAATGGTAAGGAATTCAAGCAATCGTGCACACAGAAGCTGTCGCTTACTGATGGCCACACTAGCTGTGTACATTGCTTGGGTGTGGTTCATCTGCAGGATCCTACTCTATCTGCAATGGATTCAGTTCTATGGTCCTGCAGGAATGTAAAAATAAGTATATTGTAAGAGGTTTACTTAGGGGACCATTTGATGTGGCTATGGAAGGGAATCAGCCCTCTAAATCTTCATCAGAGAGATCTTCAAAAAAAAAATCTTCTTCGGCTCTGGCTTCTCAGCCAACCAAGAAGCCTGAAAAACATATAACTTCAGACCAGAAGGTTGTCAGGCCTGAGAAGACGACAACTCCATCAGCTCCACCAGCTTTATTGGAGCCAACTCGAAGCCAAAAAAGGAGCCGGTCCCCGACTCTAGAACCGGTCTATTCAGTGCCCCAGTCACCCCTTTTGCAATCGATGGCTGGTAGCCATAAACCCTCCACTTTTTCCTCTCGATCCTCCAGGAGTCTCTCGGATGATCATCTGGAGCCGGGTGGTCAAGAAGTTGCTTCGGACACCAGTCTTAGCCAAAATTCTCTGTAGTCCAGCCCAGGTGAAAGTAGAGCCAACGCCTGTATCTGCCTTGTCTTCTGTTCCTCCTCTGACTCGGATGAGCTTGGAGCCAGAGTGCCTGGGTGTCCTTGCGGTGGAACCGTTGGGTCTGAAAAACGCAACAGGGGTCTCGGCCCTGACTTTTGCTCCAACCTCCTCAATGCTGTCTTCTTTCGAAGGGTCTGGGAGCCAATACTCCCTCGTTGGGTCCAGGAGGAGAGTCTGATCAGACCCTTGTCGGATCCAATGCTTCCACTCCGAGCTTCGGCACAGGTGAGTTTGGCGTCCTCATCAGCCTCGGAGCCATCCTCATTGGGACGGGGGAGGTCTCCCAGCTCCTCAGAGCCAGGGGCTCTCTCGGACCAGGATCGCGGTGCCTTTGAGGTGATGAGTGTGCTGTCCCCCAGACTGCTCCACCCTCTGCTCCAGCTACTCTTCCCCCAAAAGGACCAGTGTCAACCTCTGTGCCATCCCTCCAGCCCAAGCGTAGAGAGTCAGTGCCCCAGGACACCCCAGTGGGCGATCCACTCTTCTGAAACCTCCCCAGAGTATCCCTCTGAGGAAGTCCTTTGGAAGAGGACTTGTAAGAGAAAACATTTAGAGTCCCCTAAGTCTGTCATGTCAGATACAGACTTAGAGAATTCAGAAAGGTCCCCATGGTCACCCTCTGAGGATGTCTCCTTTTCAGAGATCCTGAAGCAGAGAGGTGGCTGGAAGACCCTGTGCACTTCTGAAGATGAGTCTGTATACCTGGAGGCATTTGCATCTCGCCCCTCCACCTCTTGGGTGTCTCTGCCTTTCGACCAGCTCCTTGGCGTACTCAGTTGAAAGGTGTGGGGCTTTCCAGAATCCATGGAACCTGTTTCGAAGAGGCCCAACAAGTTTATTACTGCCCCGAATGGCAAGCAATTTTTAACCAAAGGTGTCCCAGTAGATGCTATGGTGGTGGCAGTGGCCACCAAGAAGGAATTGGCTGAAACTTCATCTGTCCATCCGCCAAATAAGGAGTCTCGAATGATGGACAGATATGGGAAGTGTATGTTTTCTTCAGTGGCCTTTACTCTTGGATCGCTGAACTACATATCCCATTCTACCTGACTTCAGAGGGATCTCCTGAAAGAGCTAGGAGATACCCTTCAGGGTGCTAACAGCTGCGGGGGTACTGGACAAGGTAAACTCTTAGCTTGCAACTCTAAATTCTGTAGTAAACTCCTCCATGCTCCTCATCTCTTATGCAGCTGATGGAGTGAGTAGGGCAGCAGGCACAGGAATAGCTCTAAGGAGACATTCCTGGATGCGCCTTTGTGAGTTTGCTGAACCCTTTAATTCTTCCTTTGTAAATGTCCCTTTTGACGGTTCATCCTTGTTCGCGCCAAAAGTTAAATAAACTCTTACCAGGTGAGAACAAGAAGGCAAAACTCTGTCTGCAGTGGGAGTACGTTTCTCCGTCTCTACCAGGCCTTATCCCAAAGGTCAGAAGGATGGGAAAATGTGGTTCCGGAAATCCCAGAGAGCTTTGCTGGACGCACATGGTGAATTTTCCCCCAGGGGCAGAGGGGGAAATAACAATGGAGGACACCACCCTCACAGCAGAGGGGGTCTGCAGAACCAGGGCAGCAGAGATATGATGTTTTGTGTTTCACTGTTGCAGTCATTACATTTGGGTTATCCCTGCCAGGGTAGCCCTCAGTCGGCCCGAATATCAGCGGCTTAGTATTTTTGTGTCGGTTGCTGTCGCTTCAGGACTGACGTCATATCATCAGTAGTATAAAGTAAGGCAGCCGACATGATTACATCAGTCTTTCTTGCCGAGGAGCCTGAAGCAGAAGCAGTTCGCACGAGTGCTGGTCAGCCCGCTACCTGAGTTTCATTTTCCGAATTGAAGCTGAAGTCATCTAAAGCTGAGTACCCTGTTGGGAATCCTTTTTTCTTGCTCTAACCAATTTCAGAAAAAGTTAACAATTGTCTCGCCTGTGGAAAGCAATTCCACACCGAGACTTTCATTCTTACTGCGGCACTTGCTTAGGCCCAGACCACGATGTCCCCCGCTGTTGCTTTTGTGTTTTGTTCAATGCCAGAACTATACATCGTTGGGCCCTTATTGCAGCTAGACATTTTTGCTGTCAGTCCTTGATTTCTGATATGGCTTCAGTAAGCCATCCAACATCAGATCTTCCAAAAAAAGTAAGGATAAAGAGAGAGACAGACCGCACAGGTCCAAACTTACGATGACGCTTCTGTTAAGCTAGTCATCAGTTCTCTAGTCCTCAGTGAGGTGCTTTCAAGAGCCCCTGATGCCTGCTTCTGTGGTTACATAGGCCACTACCGAGACCCTTTCGGTGTCTGGTATGCCGCAGGACTCTTCATCGACTTAAGGATCCCGCAGTTGTCTCTACCTTGGATTGGTCCAGAGCTGCTGAACAGGCACCAGCTTCCGAGGGAGTACTTCACACTACCGATTTTTGACACAAACCAATGATTTCTTTCATGTCTTCTGTTCTTTCAAAAGCTACAGAGTTTCTTAGGCCCAGGGTACGAACCACACCCAAGAAACCGATGACCCTGCTTCCTTGCCTCAGTTTCAAATGCTTAAAATGGTGGAAGACCTTATAATGTTGATCAGGGGAAGCCAAGCTACCCCTTCCAAAAGAAAAAGAGATTTGTCCCCACTAGTCTTATCTGAATAGGAGTCTGATGACTCTGATACTTCTGAATATGAAGACATGCAACCCCTCTCTGCTTATGAGGATTCTGATCCAGAGGAATCCATTCCTTCAGCCTCTCCACCCGAAGATTTTTCCTTTGGGGAAACCCTTCATACTTTAAGGGACCATTTCCAATGGGAATGTCAGGACTACCCTCAGTCTAAAAAGAGACTCTGGGAATTTTTAGATCTTCCACAGCACAGACCCCTGGCCATTCCTCCTGTCCTGGATGTTGTGGATGATATTTTCATGGAATCTAGTTTAACTCCTGACACCCTCCCTCCTGCTCCCAGGAAACCTGACAGATATTACAGAGACCCTGACTCTCTCAAATTTCTTTTCAAAAATCCAACTGCTGACCCGGAGGTTATCTCCCAAGGGCCTAAAGGAATTAAAGCAACTTCTGCTAAGAATCCCACCCCCTCAGATATAGGGATCCCTGAGCTTTAGACAGATGTGGAATAAATTACACACCTTACACTGTGGTTTTGATGCCCTAGAAGCATCTTGCAGGGCAGCAGTCACCGGTTCTCTCCTTAGAAGGCATGCTTGGCTTAAGGAACATCCCCTGCCAGACCATATCATATTTAAACTGTTGGATGCACCCTTACACAAAGACAACTTATTTGGCACCAAGGCAGAGGAGGTCTTAAAAAAGAGGAAGAAAAAGCTAAATCTATGCAGACAGTTAAGGTTTTCCTGCAGGTCCAGCCACCCAGGTTCAGTAGGCATTACCCCTCCAAACACCAGTCATTTCCTGCCCCCTCCAGGTCAGTACAGCCCAGACCCTGGGGAAGCAGACCCCCCCCCCAGACAACAGCCACAAGAAATGCAGAGATCAAAGCAATGGAGTACCTCCAGTTCTAAACCAGGGAGTGCAAAGCCACCCCCTCATGGTAAGAACTCACAATGACACTCCACTTCTACCCATCTCCCTCTGCACACCTGCACTTGCCCCTGGGAAGAAAACTCTCTTTCCACGCAAGCACCTGGGCAACCATTGCCAGCGACCGCTGAGTCCTCAACATAGTGTCCCAGGGATGCAAATTTTATTTCCACATCCTACCCAACCCCAAGGGACTTCCCAGATCTACCTCCAAACCAGTGGGCAGAGGCCAAAAAGCAAGTCCTTTCCCTGTTGTCCACGAGGGCAATAGAACACGTTCCTGCAGAATAGATAGGCCAAGGTTCCTACGCCAAGCTCTTCCTGGTACCCAGAAAAGAGGGTACCTGGCACTCCATCCTCAAATTATCCATTCTAAACACCTTCCTGGTGGTACCAAACTTCAAAATGCTCACCCTTCAGCAACAACTACCTATGCTCTTCAAGAATGTATGGCTAGCCAGTCTAGACCTAAAAGAGGCCTACCTGCACATCCCAATCAGGGAATCATGCAGGAAATATCTACGTTTCAGGGCAGGATCGCTGCACTTTCAGTTCTCTGCGCTTCCCTTTGGCTTATCTACTGCTCCCAGAGTTTTCACAAAATGCCTGGCTCCCGCCATTGCTTTTTGCAGGCAAAGAAATATTCAAATTTACCCATACTTGGGACAACTGCCCAATTCAGGCAGACATTCAGGAAAAGCTGCTCAAGCACCTGACCTTTGTAAAGGACCTACTGACCTCCCTAGAGGGGTACACTATCAATGAAAATAAATCCAAACTAGTACCCACCCAAAAAATTATATTCCTTGGAGCAAGCCTGGACACATCATCCCAGATGGCATTCCTTACACCAGAAAAGCAAACTTACCTGACAGTCTATTTCTCCCAACTAGCCACCAGACCCCAGTTATCTGCAAGGAAAATCCTGCAAGCTTTGTGGTTCATGACATCTTGCACTCTACTCATTCCATATGCCAGATTGCATATGAGGAAACTTCAGTGGTACCTAAAAAGCCTTTAGTGTCAGCACTCTGAAGACCTGGAAACTCTTGTACCAATGATACCTTGTCTAAGGAAAGATTTCCTTTGGTAGGCAGCAGCATGCTACCACAACAAGGGACTACCCTTCTCACCACCCCACGCTGTCCAGACCCTCACCACAGATGCATCAGACTATGCCTGGGGTGCACACTTGAACGGCAGGTGCATACAGGGCCAATGAAGCCCACATCAAATACATCTGCACATCAACCAAAAAGAGATGTTAGCTGTCCAGCACGCATTGACAGCTTTCAGACCCCTTCTCTCCCCAGGGGCTCTACTGATCAAAACAGACACCACCACAGTGATGTGGTATATCAACAAGCAGGGAGGGACTCACTCCTACTCACTATGCAGGCTCGCCATGACCATTTGGCACACAGCCTCAGCCATGCAACTACACCTGTTAGCACAATTCCTGCCAGGCTCTCTAAACTCTCTGGCAGACAACTTAATCAGAAATTTTCTGGACCCACATGCGTGGCAGCTAAAGCAAAGAACCTTCACCCGTATAACTCAGAAATGGGGCACTCCGAAGGTAGACCTCTTTGCTTCCCACTCCAACCATCAGCTCAGCATGTTCTGCACCAGGGAGCCTCACTGCAGGGCCTGGAAAGTGGATGCTCTATCTTTCCAGTGGGTCAAACTCTCAGTCTGTGCATTTTCCCCACTACCTCTCATTACCAGGGTACTGCTCAAAATAAAGGAGGAAAAACCAAGGGCATTCCTTATTGCCCCAGACTGGCCATGCCAGCACTGGTACCCACTGCTGCGCAGCCTGTCCCCTCCTGCCACCATGGCATCTCCCTCAGATCCAAACATTCCTGACCCAGAGAGAAGGAGAATTCATGCATCCCCAATTGCAGACCCCCAATTTGGCAGCCTGGCTTATTCCTTGACCACTGCACAAGCTTCCAATCTCAGTAAACAGGTTTTAGATGTTATACGTGAGGCTAGACGCCCTAGCACTAGAAAGTCTTATGCTGACAAATGGAAAAGGTTCTGCACCTGGATACAGTCTAAGGGAGCCGATGCAGCACAGCCCTCCCTACCTGTCATCCTGGATTACCTAGCTGACCTACTACACAGTGGTCTATCATTTTCTTTTTATAAAATTCATGCCTGTGCTATCTCTGCTCATTTCAGCACTGAGCAACCTCTTTTCTCACACCCTCTCATCAAACAGTTCCTCAAAGGGACTAGCAACTTGAGGCCACCCAGAAGAGTTACCTACCCCAGCTTGGGACCTAAACTTTGTGTTAGAGAAATACAACCCCCCCCCCCTTTGAACCAACAGCTTCAGCAGAATTAAAGTTTCTCTCATGGAAGACAGCCTTGCTTCTGGCCATGACTTCAGCAAGAAGAGTATCCGAGCTACAAGCACTAATGGCTGTAGAGCCCCAATCCATTCATATGCCCACCTTTTTCCCTAACCCACAAAACAAGGGGGAAAGAATACTGCACTCTCTAGTTGTGCACATACAGCTCAGATTCTATCTAGACAGGACTAAATCATTCTGAAAGACTGATCAGTTGTTAGTCAGCTTTGCTGCAGGAGCAGAGGGCAAAGCCATATCCAAACAAACCATTTCCAAATGGATAGCACACTGCATCCATTTCTGCTACAAGCAACATGGGAAACTTCCCTGTAAGGGGGTAAGAACTCACTCTACCAGAGCAACCTCCACCTCTACAGCTTTCCTCAGAGGAGTCCCCACAAGAGGCTGCAACATGGACATCTGTTCATACCTTCACCAAACATTACCACCTACCTATCTTTTCCAAATCCAGGGCAGGCTTTGCCACTGCAGCCTTGCAGGGCATCCTAGCCAGCCCCCAGTCCTCGACTGCCTCCACCCTTTTCCTCAGCTTTGGGAATCAACCTAAATGTGATCACTGCAACAGTGAAACACGAAGAACATAGTATAGTTGTTAACACTTACATAAATGCAGATGTTTGAGTGTATTCACTGTTGCAATCCTGGTTTCCCACCCTCCATCCCCCTTTTTCTCTCTCTCTCTTATTACAAAGAATTGTTGGTATTTACTTTCTATTGGTGGGGTTTTTCCACCATTTCCTGACTCCCACTTGGGGGCTCCTGACAGGGCAAGAAAAACGAATGTAATGGCGTCAGCTGCCTTACTGTATACTACTGACTACCTGACCTCAGTCCTGAAGTGACAGCAACCGACGCAGAAATACTAAGCTTCTGCTATTCGGGCCGACTGAGGGCTACCCTGGCAGGGATAACCCAAATGTGATGACTGCAACAGTGAATACACTCGAACATCTACATTTATGGTACATGTACACAACTGTACTTTCTCTGGCAGGCCCTTCCAGCTGACCTGAAAGGAGGCCTGCCTGTCCACCTCTGGAGGCAGTCGGGCAGATTTATCACTGTACCCAAAAGCCTGGCTCAGTGTCACTCAAGACAGATGGGTACAGCCGATGATATCCAGGGGATACAACATACCCTTCTCTTCTCCACCCCCTCCATCAAGATCAGTCCCAGACATCCCACCCAGTGAAAGGGATCAAGCAACCCTAGAAATCCAAAGGTTGCTAGAAAAAGAGTCATCCAGGAAATCCCCACAGACCAAATCGGATCCAGGACTTACTCAAGTTTCTTTTTAATTCCAGAGAAGACAGGGCACAGGAGACCAATCTTGGATCTCAGCAAGCTGAACATGTCTGTAAAAAAAGCAAAGTTCCGGACACTTCAGTCTATGCTCCCCTTTCTGGGACAAGACAATTGGATATGCTCAATAGATCTTCAGGATGCTTACTGCCATATAAAGATGGATAGGCAATCCAGGAAATATCTATGCTTCCAGCTGGGAGCTAGTCCTTACCAATTCAGAGCTCTGCCCTGTGTTCTCACTACAGCCCCCAGAGTGTTTACCAAATGCATGGCATTAGTCACGGCTCACCTGAGGCATCTAGGATTCCGGGTGTATCTGTACTTAGACTGGCTTCTGACCGCCACCAACGAGCATCTGCTGACCAAGGTAAGAGACACCACCATTCATCTCTGCTCAGAACTATGTATTACCATAAATTTCAAAAAATCTGCCTTGTTGCCTTCACAGCATATTACCATCATGGGGCAGACTTAAACACAAAAGACATGGTAGCAAGACTGCCTCATGAAAGGGTACAAATGCTACGCCATCAGATATCAGTATTGCTCATGAGGAGGAAAGTGCAGGCAAAGTTTGTTCTCAAGGTTCTGGGTTCAATGTTAGCTGCGATAACGCTCCACTAGCACATCTATACATGATAGTGTTACAGTGGCTACACTTTGCTCAATGGTCCATGCAGGAGCTACCCATGTCACACAAGATCCTTATTATGGACACCTGCAAGAAGGACCTATGATGGTGGCTTCAGTCCATGCAGGTAACGATAGACAGACCATTTCTTCTCCCCCATCCAGTAGCTATAGTGACCACTGACACTATCCAGATAGGGTGGGGGGACATTATCTGGGACAGACTGTCCAAGGAACTTGGCAGGAACACGAATACAGCTTGCACATCAATGTCCTAGAGATAAGAGCGGTGCTTCTGGCGATGCAAGCATTCCAGAGCTCTCTTCCAACAGGTATGATTGTGATACAGGCAGACAGTATGTCCACAAAGAAGGTGGAACCAGATCCTACACTCTGTGTCAAGAGGCTCAAAGAGTGTGGCAATGGGCAATTTCTTTTCAATGTTTTCTAACTGCAGTGCACATTCTTGGGAAATCCAATGTGACAGCGGACAAACTAAGCTGGGCAATTCTTATGCCTCGTGAGTGGTCCCTGAAACAGGAAATTGCAAACTGAGTTTTTTGCAAGTGGGGCCAGCTCTGATGTGACCTCTTTGTCACGTCCATGAACTCCAAATGCAGCAGCTACCTTGCCCTAATTCCTCTTCTGGGGGAGTCACCAAATGATGCGCTTGTTCGCTAATGGCCCCTGGGACATCCTTACGCACTTCCCCCATTTCCATTAATACCCAAAGTTCTACAGATAGCCAAATCGTTGAGTCGCAAACTAATTCTCATCACTCCTTGGCAAATCTGGTTCCCTTTCCTATGGCCCCATCTCCAGGAGGAGCCTTGGATTCTGGACCAGGTTCCAGATCTTGTGACCCATCATTCAGGAACACTCCATCTCTCCATCCAAACCCTCAAGCTGACAGCTTGGTTTCTCCACTTCCCATTTTAGCCAGGCTTCCGGACATATCCCCGGCAGTGCGACACATTCTAGTTTCATCTCATAAGACTACAACTAGCAAACTGTATGCTAGAAAATGGAAAAGGTTTTCTTGTTGTGCTTCCAAGTATGACATAGACCCCTTCACAGCCCCTGTGACTACAATTCTACTAGAGTTTTTAGCAGAGATTTTCAGTCAAGGCGCAGCTGCAGCTACTATACGAGTACAATTAACTGCCATATCGATCACATAGGAGACATGGAATCAAAAATAATGTCTCACAGATTATGCAAAGCCTTTCTGACTACTTTAATTCTCCCTCCATTTGAGCCAGCTTCCTCTTGTCCATAAAGTTCCTAACATGGAAGGCAATCTTTTTGACGGCCATTACTTTGGCTAGGAGGGTTTCAGAACTACAAGATCTGTCTTCGTCCTCCATATTTAGTTTTTCACAAAGACAGGGTCTCTCTTAGAACAAATCCTTCTTTTCTGCCCAAAGTATGTAATAAGTCCAACTTGAATCAATCCATTGACCTACCTGTCCTCTTTCCAAACTATGGGAGCAAGGCAGAATATAAGCTTCACCAATTGGATGTCCATAGGCAGTTATGCTTCTATTTACATAGGACAAAGGAGTTCAGAAAAATCTGAACAATTATTTATCTCATTCTTAGAGACTAGAAAAGAGAGGTGCCAGTTTCAAGAGTCACTTTATCTAAATGGCTTTCAGACACCATTACTTATGCATATAGCTCTCAACATAAGCAACTGCCAGGTAAAATTTGAGGCCATTCGACTAGAGCTATGTTGACTTCCCCCACTTTCCAAGCCAGACTACCTTTAGATTCAATTTGTGCAGCAGCCACATGGGTCAATCCTCATACCTTTATCAATCATTACAAAGTAGATGTGGCCTGCCGGAACAGGGCTTCCTTTGGTTCCACTTTTCTGAAGAGTTTATTCCATTGAGGCACCCGAGAAAATGATGCTGGGGACACTGTCCCAACCATCAAGAATGAAGGCAACATAGGACAACATAACATAAAGAAGTTATGTACTCACCATAACATTCCATGTTTGTTGCCCATAATCTTGCCTTCATTCTTGCATCCCCCCCCCTCTTTCCCCCTACCAGGAGGATTGAGAGGAATTTCTGGAATTGGTCATAAAGTTCTCTGATTCCCTTCTTGCGTCATGAGACATGGGCTAAGGTTTTTTATCTTTACCTTTTGTGGTTAGATAAGTTCAAGTGATTAGTATTTGCAAACAAGATCTGGGTAACTGTCGCCAGGCATCATGGGATAGGGTATAGCCTCGAGCCAGTGAAAGCTCTCGAGCTTTAGTATTAGGCCAAGTCGGAACCGATGCTCGGTTCCAAACCCAACCATCAAGAATGAAGGTGAGATTATGGACTACAAACATGGAACATTATGGTGAGTACATAATTTCTTTTTATGGTGCTACAAATGCATTGCTGCAAAGTTTTGTGGTGTTTTACAGTGCTTAATATACACTGCTTTCTGCCTCTTACTTTTGCTGTCCTGTTATTTTGTTTACAGTACTTCACTACAGTGCATGTCATCACTTGATATTGAAAATTGTTTGTTCCATTGTCTTAATGAATTAACCATTGCTTCAATATCATTCCTTTATTGCAGGCTCTTCTGAATCTCTCACTTCTAAAACACAAACTACCATTTCACCGGCTGATCTTCATGGAATGTGGTACCCTACAGTGAGGAGAACCCTCGTTTGTCTTTCCAAGCTTTACAGATGTATAGATGTAAGTTAGTCTTTTAAGAAATCCTAAATCTGTTTTGTTTTTATGTATAAAAGTATAACTACATACGCTATAGAATATGCGATTGTTCAGTTAGGTTTGCTGAATAGTGTTCGTTATACATAAGGGTGGCAGAGTAGTGCAACAGTTAGCATTACTGCCTTGCAACCATTGGCTTTTCTCTTTGGTTCTTGACTAAGATGTCTTTTGTGCAGTTTGCACGTCCTCCATGTGTTATGTGGGTTCTCGCCTAGTTTCTTCCCACATTTTAAAGTTGTATGTGGGTGACTTGGAGATTCTTCATATCACCAATAGGTGTGCGTTTTGCACCCTGTTTAGGATTTGTTTGACTGCCTTATTGAGGGCTGGGGTGGGCTTTGCCCCCCAACAGTGACCCTGAATTAGATTAAATGGGTTGATGCAGACTGAATACTTATACTTGTGTATTTGTGTGTGTGTCTGTGTGTAGGAGTAAATGCACAGTATGCTCTGCAGCATTTCCTTGCACATTTCATTTTTCTATATTTCTTTTTTGCTCCTTTCTTTGGTAATCATCATCCCATACTTATTGCTTAAATTCATGTGGCCCATGAGTCTGTTAGTTCCTTTCTGCAATTTCACCAATTCAGATCTTGAAGCTGTGAATGCCTAGAAGCAAATCAGGTAAACTTCTCTGAAGCCATCATATTTCCAGCTTAGGCTTGCACTGCCATTGCTTTTCAGCCTTGAGAAGGGGCATGATATGAAGTGCTGCCATATATACCAGTTGTTCAGTCATGATGCTCACAGATACTGAAGACAGACACTTCTGACACACCTTACTGTCAGGAGGATAGTGGTAGTTGGACTCTCCTCTTTTGTTGTTTGACATGTTAGTTCTATGCTCAGCCTTGAGTCTTAACTGGTGGATTATAATAATTGAATCTCAAAGCTATAGGTCATGCTCTAGACCTTGTGGAAGTGAGTCCATTTCTAAAGTGCTGCTCCAGTACTGGCAAGTTGCTTAGCTCACCTGTGAATGGCAAGAGATTGAGCTCGCACCAGTCTTTCTCTTCACAGTTGTATTCTGGAGTGCAAGCACCATCAATCCCCAGGACTATTATGGTGGAGCTCATTGCGGGTCGCTGTGATCTCAGGGAGTCTGTATAAAGTTACCTGGCTATGGATTGGAGGCACTGGAGATTCAGGACTCAGCTCTTAGTGTTTTCTTTGGGCTTAGCAGGGTCTTATGACATTCACTTTGGGGCATTTCCAGGTCTTTCCTGTACCATGGCTCAAGGCCTAAATTTTAAAAAGGTGATTTGAAATATGGTGGGAAAAATGTGAGACATTGGTGTCAGAATGCATCTTTAGGGAATGTGACCTGAAAGCAGTGCTGAGGCCAGTACTAGCTTATTGTGTTCCCCATGCCTCTGTAAGCAGCGATATTGCTGAGCAATGGATCCTTGTTGTGCGACATCCAGCATGCTTATGTTAAACACTGAACCCCTTGCAAGTTGTAATTCTTTAGATGAGTCTGCGCCTCGATTTGGTGAGGGTTTGGAGACACTGTCCTGCCAATGCATCTGTGAAATCTCTGGGGACCAAAAGGCCACTGTCATAGGGATGGGTAAGGGTGCAGAATCCTACATACCCCACAAGTCTCCCCAATGCTATATTCTTTGGGGAAGCACTGAGACTCTTACTGTGCTCTATGAGCTGAGATGTATTTCATTCCTTTAGTTCATACACTTCTGAATGTGTATCTGGGAAAGGATGAGCCTTCGGTACTTCTTTACTGCCAGTTATTAAGGTTGCATATGCAGCCAGACTGAGCTCCTACTATGGTTTCCAAGAAAGTGGATGACCTTGACAAACCTTTGACTGATTGGAGTGACACTCTCTGGGCCATCTCTTACTTGATCTCTTCAGATCAGCATAGGACACAGAAACCACTATATTTTGCTGTCTTGCTAACAGATTTATTTATTTGTCTTTTGTTGATGGGGTTCGTCCACTGGGCTGTTGGCCCATTTTTGGTGGAGACCCAAGGAGAAAAGCTCCACAACAAAAAAGTATCAATACAATAAACAATAATAACAATAACAAAGTTTACATGACAAGTAAAGTGAATCTGTATACAGAGCCAATATGCAATCGTGATAGTGGAGAAAACAACATAAACAATGCAAAATAATCAGCATAAACAAAATCTCGTAATTGGAGGAGTTGAGCTCTGTAGTAAATTAGAAGATTTGCCACTGGGGCAACATGAAAAAAGCTTTAATCACTAAACCGAAGTTGGTAGAGAGGGAGAGAAATAGGAGTAATAAAAAGAAGGGTAGGAAGTAGAGGGGTGGGAAGGAGAGTTAGGGGAGCAGAGTATAGGAGGAGGAAGGGGAGTGTAGTTGGTAAGGAAGAGGAAAACGATTTGCAGGTATAGTGTTGCTCAGTATGTTGCTCAGTGGCAGAGCTGAGGGTCTATGGTACTAGTGTATGAAAAAGATTATATTATGTAAGTAAAGGAGAAATTGTTATGGTCTGACAGCTGGCTGAGATTGTTAGGTTGTGTGGTGACAGGTACAGGAGGGAGAAGTTGGCAAGGTAGTTCTTCATTTCTCTTTTAAAATGAAATGAGGATTGAATTGAACGTATGTTGGCTGGGAGTTTGTTCTAGACTCAGGATAAAGAGCATTTATAAAGTAATCTGCCTATTATTTTGTTAGGCCTATAGGTGTAAAGTAGCAGTTGGTCAGTACTACGAAGGGATTGTGAGGGTTTGTGTGGGGATAGGAGTGTAGGCAGGGAGGGACATTTGGTGGGTCTATACAGCTGAGAGTGTGTTATCAGTACCTGAGAAAGTTGAGTAGTTGAGGGAATTCCAGCCATTGTAGTTGGTTATGGACGAGGCAATGGTGGGATTTGTAAAGGAAATCACAGGTGAATCTTGGTATGTGGTTGTAGGTTTGTTGAATGTTTGGTTGATAAACTTACTTGGAGGTTGGTAAATATAGGGGAAGCATAAAGTAGACATGGGAGGTGGTAGGCTTGAGCTATTAAAGTTCTAGAAGAGATGGATAAGAATTTTTGTTTCTGTACAGTAAACCAAGTTTTTGATTGGTCTTTTTGGTGTATTATTGGATATGAAGGTCAGATTTAAGTTGTTCATCAGTTGTCATGGAAGTTTGATATGGGAGTCAGCATGAATGATAACGTTGTGTAGGGAAGGGAGACTGAAGGAAGTTTTAAGGTTGGACATATATTTCGGAAGAAAAAGAAAGAAGCTTAGTTTTCTTTGGATTAAGGATGCGCTGGTTGTTGATTAACCAGTGTTCAATGGTACTGAAAAAAGTTTGGGTGAGGGAGCGAAGGTCGGTAAGATTGTCAGAGAGGGTAATAAGATTAGAATCATCAGCATACAGGATAAGAGAAGAGCAGCAGCAGGCGGAGTGGAGATTATTAGTAAAGATATTAGAGAGAGGGGGACCTAGGATGGATCCTTGGGGTACACCTGTTTGAATATGTAGGAAAGGTGAGCAGGAGGTCTGCCATCTAACAGACTGCTGGCTATTTGTAAGATAACTATAGAATCAGAGGGTAGTTAATGCAGAGAGGTTAAGTTCAGTTAGTGTAGTAAAAGGTTTAGGGTGGGAGATGGTGTTGAATGCCTTGGAGAGGTCAAGGAAAAGGCATGATACCAGTTTATTATCATCTCTTGCCTCTGCTATAGTTTGAGTGAAGGACTGAAGGGTAGTAGATGTGCTATGGTGGTGCCTAAGTCCATGTTGGGAGAGGGTGGGGAGATTTTCGTGGAGCAGATATTTAAGAAGTTGTCTGTGAATACATTTCTATAGAATTTTTGATAGAGGGGAGATGATGGCTATAGGTTGGAAATTAGAAGTGTCTGTGGAGTTACCACCTTTATGAAGTACAATAGTGTAAAAGGATTTCCAAATATCTGGGACAGATGATTCTTTAATGGAGCTGTTGATGAGGATTGAGATGGGATATGTTATAGAACTGGCTGCAAGTTTGAGAAATTGGGGGAGGGGTCGATTGTTGAAGGAAGGAAAGTAGGGTTTAAGTTTCGGCAAACAGGATTTTATATAGGCAGTGGAAACAGGTTTCAGAGCGAAGGATGAGTGGGGGCAGTTGGTGGAGGGGGTAGGGGGTTGTGGTTGGTTGTTGTTGGGGGGAGTTGGTTTGCAAATAGAGGCTATGAAGTAGTTTAGTTGGGTGGCTTTTTTAAGAGGTGATTTATTGGGAAAGGGGTTGGGGGTGGAAGGTTTCTCAGGATGAAGTATATTGTTCATGGTATACCAACATTTTTTAGTGTTAGAGGTTTGAGTAGATTGAGCTTCTTGGTAGAATTTTCTTCTTGTTTTGGATAGTGAGGGTTTTTTTGCAAGGTTTCTTAATTCTTTGAATTTAAGGAGGAAAGAAGATTTTGACTTTTTCCATTGTTTCCAGGTAGTGTCTCTAAGTTTCATGGTGGGAAGGGGCATCTTTAGAGAACCATGGTGCAGGATTTGATTTGATCTTAACTTTTTCTGATGGGTGCTAGGGTGTTTAGAATGTTTAGGAATATAGTGTTAAACTCAAGAACAACATCATCTAGAGGAAAGTTTAACAGGAGAGACCAATTGACCAGAGAGAGCTGGTTGTTGAAGGTTTCAGTGTTAAAACTGATCAGGTTACAGCAGTCTCTATAAAGGTGGGTTTTTGAGGTTAGTGAAGTTTTCTTAATATGGAGATGGGGAGGTGATCGCTTAGGGAGTCTGATAAAGTGCTGCGGTTCTGGTACGGATTAGGGTTGAAAGTTAAAATCCAATCAAAAATGGAGCTGGAGCTTTTATTGATTCAAGTGGGAGTAGAAATAAGTTGACTGAAGCCAAAAAGGTTTATATTGATGCTAGGGGAGTGGGAGTGTTTATTCCAGTCTATATTGATGTCACCTAGTAAGATAGTCTCTAAGGGAATATTTTGCGAGATCCAGGATCAAATAGGTTCAAGAACAGGAATATTGTTACCAAGAGGTATATAGATAGCTGCTGTTGCGAATTTCTTGTGTGGTTTAAGGTGACAGTTGAGAAAGATACGTTCTGCTGGGGAGAAGTTCTGGGGGGGTAGAGGGAAAGGGGAGAGGTTAAGCTGTTCAGAGTACATGATAGCAACACTGCCCCCCTTTTTTGAAAGTCTGTCTTGTCTGACGATGTTGTAGATGGGGATTAAAATTGAGTTTGTGATACGAGGTTTGAGCCAGGTTTCTGAGACAGTTAAGATGTGGGGTGAATGGTGGGCTACCCAAATTATGTAGTGCTGTGATTTTGTTTGGGAGACTTTGTAGGTTTATGGAATAGCTTGATATGTGTTTAGTTGGAGAGGGGGGAAAACTGTGCCAAGTAGGAGAGGCGGAGGTTGTAGAGTTGGAGGAGGAGCATGGCCTGGGATTTGGGTGGATGCCACTATCTGGTAGGAGTGTTATAGGAAGTAAATTAGGTTTAGAGAAACAGAAGTAGAGCGAGGAAGAAATAGGGAAGTACAGGGTTTTACAGTAGGAGAAAGCTTCTTGGGAATGAGTGCGTGATAGTGGAGGGTAAACTAGGTTAGATTGATAAGATGATAGACCAGATAGGAGAAAGAGAAGGGAAGTTAAGATGAAATACACTAGCATGATTGGTTCTTGGTTTATTTGAGCTTTTTTTAAAGTTGTCTCAGGTTTCAACTTTCTGTTACCTAAGAAGTTAAGTTTGTGAGTGTTTCTGCCATTTCATACTGAGCTAATCGAAGGAAGGACACTGAGCAAACTCGGATCCATAATATATAACATTAAGTATCCTGTTTTTTTTTTGCTTATTTTTTCGAGTTATTTATAGTACTTTGACTATTGCATACTTTTCTAGCTAGTTTCACTGTGTGTGAGGTATTAACTGGAAATTGTCCACTTTTATTAAGCATCTGTTTGGGTTGTTTGATTCTGATCTCCTGTCAAGGAGAGTGTCATATAACTTGTTTGCAGTTAAAAGCTTTCTCTAGATGCTCTTTTATCTGTTTAAAACTTTCATTTAGAGGCTCACTGCTGCTTTTCTGCTGTGAGAAACATTTCTGCAGTTTGTTTCTTACCTTCCCCCCCTATTTGTATGCTGTTCTTATAGTTGGTGGTTTTGCAGTTCCCCGCCCCTACTGTAAATTTGATGTGGGACACTCCTCCCAGTCTAGTGTTACTACCTCATTCTGCCTAATACAGGGAGAACATTTGAGAAGGCCAGTCCACTTAGTTTCTGCTCCTCCTTTCTCTCTTTCCACTTAAAAAAAAAAAAAAATATATATATATATATATATATATATATATATATATATATATATTCTTGTTTCCTGGCTTTCCTAGTCCGGATACAGATATGCTGTGTCCGGGACTGTTTGTGGGCTTCTGAGCCCCCAAACCTTTCTGTGTTGGAGGGAAGCCTTCTAGCTTAATTTTGTTTCTTAGAACTAGCCAGTTTTGTAGTTTCAGCACTCAAGTCTGTTTCTTTGAGCTCAGTACTTGTTCAGAACTCGCTGTAAGCACTAAATAAGCTACAAATTACTACAGCATTCAACTTTCCTTACTTGTCTAGAGGAAAACAGTTTCTAGTACTTAACAAATAAGCACCTATCCAGGCATGTCTAAGGGTCATCTCCCGGTGTTTTCTCCTGTCTACCTGATGAATCTGGGCATCTTGGGGCAATGCAGCAATTGCCTCATGTACACAGACAACCCTCTCCTCCTACCACCCAACACTACAACCTGTGAGAGATGCACTTATATAGCCAAACTGGAAGCAAAGCTCTTTTCACCCAAGACTGGACTAGACAGTCAACAAGAAAAGGTAAACACTTGCACCACACTCGTCACATAGTTCCTCAAAACCTACACCACCAAAACACACATATAGAAACACAAAACACACACCTACATTTGCGGAGGCTCTCAGTAAAAACCTGCTCAAGCAGCAGGGACCTTCAAAGCAGAAGCAAGCAACCTTCACCCCCAAACACAACCCACAAACTCAGTGTGCCACTCAACCACAGCCCATAAGGCATAATAATGTACCCAGCACTATAGTCATAGGTGACTCTATAGTCAGGCACACTGATATTCCACTCACCAGGCTAAACAAGGAGAAAGTTACTGTTAGCTGCCTGTAAGGTGCCAGGATCCACCACATAATGCATGCACTCAGGTCACTCCACAACAAGTACAAATATGACTCTGCCATTGTCCATGTAATGATACCACAGTACAAGGACAAAATGATTGACTTCAACAATTGGCTAAGCTTCTGGTGTCATTCTAAGGGGGATCCAGTATCTGTCTGCCTGGGATGACATGATCGACAAACCACAATGCTTTGCCAGAGATGGCCTGCACCTTTCGCCCCTGGGATTCTGGATACTGGCTAAGGCTCTAGCCACTCCTATAGTGCCTTTTTTAGGCAAGGCTGAAATGGCAAATTCACCACCGTAGCAGGTATAAGCAAGCAAAATCTGAGGGTATTGCTACTCAGTGCTAGAAGTCTAATCTCAAAATGCACTCACTCGAGGCACTCCTTAAAATGGAGACCATCGACATCTGTGCAATGACAGAGACCTGGTTCAAGGCTCCAGAGAGTACCCCTGCATTACCAGGCTATAAGTCATACCACACCTTTCGGCCACCTAGCCTGGACCAAAACACTAAAGGCGGAGGCGTGTCCATATTCATTAAGGATATCCACACCTCCAGGCTAGTTGCTCAGCATACCCTAGACATCCACATCCTTCCCCCACCCCCCATTAGGGAAACCACCATAAAAAATTTCTCCAAAGCCAGCTTCACGCTTCTTAAGACAGAAGTGGCAAACTTCACGACACCCATGTTGACGGACAATAAAGGTATGACTGCTGATGCCTACACAAATGCACTTTATAAGCACTTACATGAGTGCATGGATTGTGCAATCCCTAACAGAACCAAGATGCTATCCTCCAAAAAAGGAAGCCAATCTGGTGGTCCCCTGCCATAAACAAGCTCTACAGAAGAAGAAAGAAACTGTTGCAAAAAAGAGTAAAATTCCATGATTGGAGGGACTCCCTGGTCAGCCTCAGTAAGAAGCTGAGATCCCTCATAAAATCCTCCAAAGCTAGTTACAAAAACAAAAAAAGGAAGCCAATCTGGTGGTCCCCTGCCATAAACAAACTTTACAGAAGAAGAAAGAAACTGTTGCAAAAAAGAGTAAAATCCCATGATTGGAGGGACTCCCTGGTCAGCCTCAGTAAGAAGCTGAGATCCCTCATAAAATTCTCCAAAGCTAGTTACAAAAACAAAATCGCCACTGACTCTAAAGATAACCACAAAGTATTCTACAGCTATGTCAGGAATCTCAATGGCAACACTAAGATCTGCTCTGAGTTACAGCACAATGGCACTAAATATACAGAACCAACTGATATTGCCAACATCCTGGCAGATAGGTTTAGTGCTAACTTTACCCCACCCCCCTCTCATCCCCTAAAGGGCCCATCCTCTATACTGGAAGAATGCAAAGTTCCTGTAATCACGGCTGCACAGGTAAAAAAAACACTCTCCAAAGCCAAGAACACAGCATCCATGGGACCTGACAGCATCCCAGGCTGCGTTCTACATGAACTACAGAATGAACTGGCACCCCACCTAAGTACCATGTTCAATCACAGCCTCACCTCAGGCTTTGTGCCTACTGAATGGCGCATAGCGACGGTTAGCCCACTCCACAAAGGGAGAGCCACCACGGACCCCAGAAACTACCACCCATTAGCCTGACGAGCCTGGTCTGCAAGGCTATGGAAGTATCATCATGGAACTTATAAACAATGACATTGGTAAACTCCAAACTCTGGACCCCACCCAGTTCGGGTGTGTAAAAGGCAGATCATGTCTCCTAAACCTGATAGACTTCTTTGAAGTGGTCACCAAAGCCGTAGATGAAGGTAAGGTGGTTCACACAGCCTATCTAGATCTCGCTAAGGCTTTCAACACCATCCACCACTCTGGAATTATAGATAAACTCATTAAACTAGGTATAAATCCCTATGTCACAAAATGGGTTGCCAACTAAGCTCACTGACAAAACCCACACTGTGAAAATAGCAAACACCAAATCCAACTTCAGACCAGTGATAAGTGGAGTACCACAGGGTTCAGTCCTGGGTCCTCTCCTGTTTGGTATCTACTTCCCTGAAGAACAGGCTAACACAGAAGGTCTTTGGCTAACGAAGTTCGCAGATAACTGCAAGCTAGGAGCCATAATCAAAACTCCAAAAGATGTGGACATCCTGCAAAAGGGCCTTGCTGAGACAAATGCCTGGTGTCAAAGCCATGGCCTCAAGCTCAGTGTCATCCCTTTTGGTAGAAGCTCTGTACCCATGAACTACCACATAGGCGGTAGTCTACTTAACACCAAAAGTGTGATAAGAGACCTTGGGACACAGATGGACAGTAGTCTCTCCTTTGATAATCATATCGCTACAGTAGTCAGGAAATCCTTCTACATGGCACACCTCATCACAAAAGGTTTCTCATCCAGGAAAAAACAGGTCATTGTTCCCCTCTACTCGTCACTCATTAGACCCATTATAGAGTACAATGCCCCTTTTGGTTTGTACCTCACAAGACATCTGCAACAACTGGAAAGGCTGCAGAAATACCTCACAAAGAGGATTACTGGCCTCAGATGCCCTACGCAGACCGTCTCAAAAAACTGCAGCTTTACTCCGTCGCATATTTGCCTACTCAGAGGCAATCTCTGCGTAACACACACAGCTATGTCAAAGCCAGAGCTTTTGGACATGCTCCACTTAAAGAAATCCCAATCCCTCCAAGCTACACGCTCTAGGGACCTAAACCTTGTCACCACAATGAACAGAACATGCTAGAGGGATAGATTCCTGTTCCAGAGACTTCCCAAACTCTGGAACAAACTACCTATCTATATCAAACAAAGCTCTTCATTAGCACTCTTCAAGAAAAATCTTGATGATTGGATGGGAGATAGTAAATTCACCCCGGGGATCACTTCTGTGGCTCTGCTCGACAGTGGCACAGGAAAATTATTTTCTTGGGTGGCGAAAGCCAGGGTACCTTTTGGCTAGGCTTATATAGGCCCTAGGGTCAATAGCTTAGTACCTACCTATGGACCTATGACGTACTTGTATGTGAGTGTGTAATTGCAATGAGGAGAGTGGAGGAATTTAATGTATGGAGAGTTTTGTAGGAGAGTTGTGAAGGTGTAAGGAGGAGCAGTAGGTAGTGGAGAAAAAAAATGAGTATTTTATGGAAAGGAAGGAAAGAGATAAAAAAAGAGGTAAGGCAGAGATGGAGAGTGGGAAGTGGATTGGAGCTGTAGAGTTTCAAGGCAGATGGAGGTGAGAGAGATAGGAGATGAAGAGAAAGTAGGTTGGGGGAGATAGAGTAGGGTGGGAATTTATAGTAGTTTAATAATTGGATTGAGGGGAGGGGCTTTACAAGCAGGTTAGAGTATAAATTTAGAATATTCAGGGTTGGGTGGGAAAAGGGGTAGGGTTAGGGAGAGGAGTGAGCCTGAGGATAGCAGGCCCACACCTGAAAGTGTGGGATTGCAATAGAAACAATCGGTGAAACTGAGTGGAGGCAGCTAAAAATCTAAGAGGCAGTGACCTATTGCAGACTTTAAAGGGATTGGAAACTAGACAGATTAGCTAGTGGAAAAGAAGTTATAGGAAAGTTGTACTGTGTGACTGAGAAAATAAAAGGAGAAGGTAAGTAGTGTCAGCAACAGTTGAGTGAAAGGAAAGGTGGGTGTTTACAATGTGGTTAGGCAATATATGCAGTAGAGAAGCCATAGAGTAGGGCCAGCAGGGATAAGGGAAGGAAAGCAGACCTAGGAGCTTGGTGCGGTGATGTGCAGGCAATTGTACACAGGCAGGTATAGGCAGAAAAATAAATGGGTGCACGTACTTTAGCTTAAAAAAAGAGAGGACTTGCAAACTTAATGGTAAGGATAACAAGAAGCTTCAGTAGTACTTTGGTGGGAATTTCACTTGATGTCTTGTTAGCTGGGGTCAGGTAACCTGAGAAAATAAGGATTAGGAAGAGGAAGGAAAATAGGAAAAGCAGGTATTGGGATGTGGCGATGTGTAAGTACGTAAGTTAAGTGACAGGTAAGTATATAGTATACGAAATGAGAAGTGAAAAGTATAGCAGAAAGCAGTGGGAGAGACATCAAATAGCACAAAAATCAATATCTACACAGTAGTTCAGTGAGGATGATCAGCACAATTGCATTGGACAACAAAAACAATATTTAAAATAGTCATCTAACAGTTGTGGACCTAGCAGGAAATAATTCAGTGACATTGTCAGTAAAATTATTATTTGTTTCAGTGAGGCAGAATCAATATTTAAGACAGTATAACAAAAACAAAATAACAGTTGTAGGCCCAGCAGAGAGTATGCAGTGGCAAACAGCTTAAAAGTTGAAACCAAGTTCTGAATAATATATGTACAACTTGTACAGTAACAGAGCAGATTATAATAACTACTAAGTACATAACTATCTTACAGTGTAACAGTATAGCTGTTTACAGTACAATCATTGTTCTACATGAGGTTGCACAGCTAGCTATGAACCATGAGTACCATTTAGAGGAACGCCATAGCGGGTTTTATGAGTGAGCGTCAGCTAAACAAGTTAGAACATTTATAGAAGATTGCTTGTTTCAAGGATTCTGTCTGTGTCAGGAGATTAGGTAAGAATGACACAGCCTCTTTAATGCCAAGATTATTACAGGGTGGACTACATAACAAATCAGCTGAAGCTTGAGAGAATGTAGTAGCGTGCGATACAAACACGCGCATATTACATTGAAGGTATGTTACTGCATTTAGAAAATGAAATTGTACAGCTCGTAATTCAAATATTCATTGCTGTAGCATACCTCTATAGGCTACACAAGGAGGCATAGGTAAACAAATACCTTGTATAATTGTTGGGGGGTTGTAGAAAAGTGTGTAAAGTTACACTATGCAGATGTTATTACGGAGGAATGTCAGTAATAACCAGGGAGGTGCATGTATATTACAGCATTGGTAAACCAGAGCCCGTAGACTACATTCATCTGGTTCATGACAGATTCAAAAGTAAAATAACATAAGCAGCAAAAACGTCAGTTTGAAATAAGGAATGTAAAACTTTGGACAGATGTAACAAGATAGTACAATTCTCTGCCATCTTAGGGCATAGAGCCCTCAACTATTTAATTCACCTGTCCAAATTCTAGTCCTTCCGTTTGGACTAGTTATTGGAGAAATTTTCATCCAGTCTTCAGTCTAGACTCAGTTCTGATTGCCCTTAACCTAAGCCTGTGGCCATTGTCCCAGTGTATGTGAAAGCACTGGGTGGCTTGACTGAGGTTGTCATCTCAGAAAGGAGGAGTTCAGAAACTCCTTCTTGTAAGTCATGGACCTCTCAAATGGGAACACACTTTTATATAATAAACTAGTCATTCTGCCAAGCTTTGTTTCATTTTATTTATTTTTTTCAGCCCTGTGTATAACAAAACTGTGTGGATAAAACAACATAAGAGAGCTTAATATTCAAAGCTGAAGTTTATTTCTTGAAATATCAAGGCAGCATAAACTGTTAAGTTGGTCCACACTCAAAATGAAAAATTAAAGTTATTTTTTTCTGTGGAATGTCTTTTGTGTGTACAACTGTACAGTGTGACATTGTACACTGGGCAGAAACTCAGGTAATTTTACAGCATAATGGAACAGTGAGTCCCCAAATTAAGGAGAAATAGGTGCAACGGAAAGCCTCTGATCACTTACCACATGATGATACTCTAGATACTGCCTTCAGTAGGAAACCAGTACAAAAGTTCAGTTGGAGGTGCACAGCAAGTGAAGTAACAGGAAACAGTGGCAACTCTAAAGCTGTCAGTATTGTGGAGTGATGGAACAGTGAGTTCCCATATATGAAAGAGCAACAGATGATGCAGGATGCAGTTGAAGAGGATATGTCACAGGAAGATGTTTTGGAACTTCCTGTAGAATGCCCACAGGAAGCAGCAAAAAATGTGCCCTTAGTTTATTAGAAAACGATCTACGGAAATAGTTGCTTGATTTAATAGAGGTGACTGGACATATTAAGATCAAAGTAAGAAGTAGTTTACAGAAAGTAAATAAAACCCAAAGATTTAGAAGTCTGATAAAACAGATGAACACAAGACTATTAGTAGAAATTCATGTGATATAACAGAAGTAAGTAGGATATATTACTGTGCAACTTAATAACAGATAATCTTACAACAAAAATAGAGTTATAAGGGAAAGGAAGGGAAGAAATACAGTGCCATCATGGAAGCATCAAACAGAAAATTGTAACACAATTAAGGCAAGAAGTGTCACTGTTAGAATGTAGAAGAGCAAACATATTAAATTAGATGTGATAAAAGCAACACACACTGTCAGAACAGACCAGGATCTATCATACTCTATTGCAAATAATAAATTAAAGGTAGCACAGGCAGAAAAACTTAGAAGATATGCAGATAAATATAAAGGACAAATACAAAATAAGCAATGAATTGACAACCCAAGAAAGTTTTATAGAGAACTCCGAAACAGCAAAAGGAGTAGAAACACCACCAAAAAGAAGAAATACACATTTTGGAGAAATATTTTTGGAGACCCTGTTGAACATAACAAAGATGCTGAATGGATAGAAAAATTAAAAGAAACCATAAGGACTTCAAATGTACAGGATATGATATGGGATGAAGTAACGGTTAGAGAAACTGAAACAAAATTAAGAAAAGATCCTAACTGGGCAACTCTAGGCCCAGATGCAGTACATAACTTCTGGTTAAAAGTATTAACATCTTTACTCAAAAATTTAGCCTTGAGTAAGAACTATTTGTGTGCAATCTGAACAGACACCGACCTGGCTAACACCAGGAAACACAACGCTCCTCCATAGGAGTGAACCTGTAAGCCATCATAAAACTATAGACCATTAACTTGCCTTCGGACAAATTGATGCAGACAAGAGTTTGTAGTTACTTAGAAGAAAATGCAATCATGGCTATAGGCAAAAGACTAATAAAAGAAAGTCATATGGAAAAAAAGGAGAATTTTTTGCTAAATAAAGACATGATGGAACATTGAAAAAATGTTCAAGTATGGCATGGATAGAGTACAAAAAATCATTTTATAGTTTTCCACATTCATGGATAAAGGAGGGCTTACAGATGTATGAGATATAGCCTACATTGTTCAATTACATTACAGCGACCATTAAAAATAAGTGTGAGAAAACCATATCCAGTAGTTCATTAAAAAAAGACAAAAGTAGTATTTTAGAGGAGGTTCAGTCTTTGACTACTAGGCTGAGCTATTTGCTGCTCTGTTTTTTTTTTTTTTTTTTTAACACCTTTATAGACAAATTTATATTTTTATAAAAGTAATCATATTGTCCTAACAAGTTTGTTTTTAAACATTATGCTTCACATATATTGCTATATATCATATAATCTAAGCAGCATTACATACATTATTCATTTCCTGACCCCCCCCCCGCCCTTTTTAAACAAGTATCATTTTTTATTAAACCATCACGTATAACATAGGCAATCATATATTAATATAAATGGAAGCAAACCACTCTGACCTAATCCTATTTGCAAGCATTTTACATCACAAACCATACTGACACACTCCCAGTTGCAAACATTATACACCACTTTATCAAAGACAAAAATAGCATTGATTACTGAAATTGTTACACCTAGTGATTACAGTGTCTCTCATACAGAAAAACAGAGTCATAAAATGTCAAGATTTGCAGGCACAAATGAGAGCAATGTGGAAGAAAGATACACAGACAGTTCCAACTGCAGTAGTAGGAACAATAGTTCTTATAACCAAGAATTTACAGTTGTATTTAGATATGCTACCAATACTTGTAACTCATTAAGAATTGCAGGAGTCGTCAGTTCTGGGCACTTTGCGGGTGCTGCAAAAAACAATTTTGGCTATCATCAAAGATTGAAACGATACTAATTTCATAAACTTTAATCATACCCTGACTTGGGTATTAGAAACCCAAAAGACTTGGAGAAAATAAAAAAGCAGAAATGCCATTTTGGAGACTATGGAAATGTGTAGAAGGAATATGAAGTTTTATATTTTAACTAAATGAAGATTAATTTATCCATTATTTGTGAGTGAAAGTTCTGCTGTGACTGATTTAAGAATTCCTGTAGTGATGCATTGAAACTTCAATGCTTTAAAAATGCAAGCTGAAAAACCTTACTTGCAAACTATAATGCGGTTATTCCCCAGCATCCCTATGTAACTCTGGAGTTATTTGTATGATTCCACATGCACACAAAGAAAGAGAAAATTCAGTTCCTCTTTCTATCCAGGTTTTTTTGTACAAAATCACAGGCTTGCTCCTCTTAGAGTTTGAATGTGTTAATATTTTTTTGTAGGATCACTGTTGCATTAGAATTCCTGACATGATAATCGGGTATAGCATGAGATCTGCTACACTGACCTAATTCCCAGTGCTCCAAGGACATAGGCCAAGCTCTTCTCTTTGCATGTGGATGAGAGTCTGCTTTTCAGGTAAAACAGGATATTGGCCCTATCCTATCTTTATTTCTTTGTTTGTGCTTCAGGCATGTACACTATTGAGAGAGTGCAGGATTGCTTGTTTTCATTCCTGTACTACAGAGGTTTTCTTGTGAAGAAGCTTCAAAAAGATAAGTTGTTACATTGAGAACTAGCTCTATTTCTAAACCTCTGTTCAAAATATGCATTTTTTTTTTGTAAGTCAAGTTTTGTCTTGGAAACAACATATGGGTCCTAGGGTATGCCTGTTGCAGGCTTGAGAAACTCTCGTAATCAGAAAGACAAATCTCTTGGAAAGGTTATTTCTAGTGGCCTTTTCATCTTGAAGATGGGTCTTTCAATTGACTGCCAGATGTTTGCAAGTTTTACAAGAAAACGCAAAGACGCAGGGAGGTCTTGCTTAGAGCATGGTTGACGCAGAAGAAATTTGAAGTCGTGATGTAGAAATCCAAGCAGAAGGCCTTTCCTTTGAAAAGGCACACAAAAAAGAGCACTGTCATAAAAAAGCCTTGGTAGATAGGAGTCTCAGAAAGGATGCTAGAGAGAGAAAAAGAACAGCCCTAACAGTCTCTCACAGGGTTGGTAGTGTTTCACTCAGAGAAGCTAATTTCCAGTACCTGCTAATTGCATCTGATGCTTCTGCCATCTCCTGTGTGCCCCTGTAAAGTCAAGCTTGCAAGCATCTTGTGGTTCCCCTAGCTAGATTGCTTATGAGAAAATCCTGTGGCTTCTGAAGTCTTAACTGGAATCATCCTCTGCAGTCCTTGGACAAGATGTCTCTCAGTGTTGCCTTGTTTCCAGAAAGAGTTTGCTGGGCAGAAAAGCTTCGTAGGCACAAATGCTGGCATTTTTCCCGGCTCAGTCTGAATCATTCCTTGACAACTGATACCTCAGACTTTGCCTGGGGAACTTATTCTGGGACTTAATTCAGGGACCTTGGTCTCTTTCACAAAGCAAATTGGATAGCCTTCGAAATGTGACACTGGTAGTATTTCTGGCTGTAAATTCATTCAGACCCAGGTGGAAAAGGTGTGGAAGTCCTCCTGCTCACCATGGACAGTACCACAGTGTAGTACATAATCAAGGAGGTGCAAGACTGTATTCTTTATGCATACTGGTAATGCAGATATGGGAGTTAGTGGTCCAGCCAACCTGGAAAGCAGAGAAGTGTATATACTACCATAGTGCAGCAGCATTGCAGATGATCTGAGCAGGGTGCTCAGAATCCTGTAAATTGGAGCTGTGAGGTTAGATACCTTTTGTTCCCCTAATGGAACAGCTTCCTTTGTCTTTTCCCCAAAATCTCTGATGCCACATGTGTTGAAGGTCGACAAGGAAAAGCCAGCATGTGATACTCATAATGTTGTACTGGCCCAGACAGAGTTGATGACCAAGGATCTGCCTTATTTGTTTCAGAGGGTAGACTTGTTCACTCAAAATTCTAGAACTCTGGTCCACCTTATTGTAAAGGGACTTAGGCTGATGACTGAAGATTTGACTCATATTCCACACAGGTGCCTTTTTTGTAGCATATGCTGACTATATAAAAAGTAACAAGGGAACCATACAAGGAAGTCATGTCTGATAAAACTGGTTAAGGGGGTATTTTCGCATTTGATGTACTAAGAGGAATAGTGTCCCATTAGAAGCAGAGAATGCTGCTTGTCCTGTCTTGCCTGTCAGGGTCTTTCCAGCAAGACAGGATAAACATACATTTCTTGGCATTGAGCTTGACCCCATGGATCTGGCACCAAGCACCTGTTTCTGTAAGGCCCTGTGGTAGAATATCCACATCATTATTGAATCCCCAAATTATGTGGATATTCTACAAAAGGGCCTTACAGAAACAGATGCTTGGTGCCAGAGCCATGAGCTCAAGCTCAATGCCAAGAAATGTATAGTTATCCCCTTTGGGAAAAAACATGTACCCGTGAATTACCACATGGGTGGCAGTACACTAAACACCGAAAATGTGATAAGAGACTTAGGGACACAGGTGGACTGTGGTCTCACTTTCGATAACCACATCGCCACAACAGTCAGGAAATCCTATGTGGCACACCTCATCACTAAGAGCGTTTCAGCCAGAAAAAAGAAGGTCATTGTCCCACTGTACTCATCCCTCATTAGACCCATTATAGAATACAACGCCCCATTTGGCATGTAGCTTTCAAGACATCTGCAATAACTGGAAAGGCCGTAGAAATACCTCACTAAAAGGATCACAGACCTAAAGCAGATGCCCTATGCTGACCGTCTGAAAAAACTCCACTAAAACTCTGTTGCATATCGTCTATTCAGAGGCGATCTCTGCTTAACATACAAGGCCATGTCAAACCCAGAGCTGTTGGACATGCTACAATCCCTCAGAGCCACACACTTCAGGGATCTAAACCTTGTCATCACAGTGAACAAAACATGCTGAAGGAATAGGTTCCTGACCCAGAGACTCCCCAGACTCTGGAATAGACTGCCCATACATGTCAAGCAGAGTGCCTGTTTGGCCCCTCTTCAAAAGGAACCTTGATGATTGGATGGGACCGGGGATCATGTCAGTCACCCTGCTAGGCAGGGGTCCAGGGAAGTAAATACTGTGAGACAAAATAGCCAGGGAATTATGGCTAGGCTTGTATAGGCCCTAGGGCCGATAGCCTAGTACCAACCTATGAACCTATGACTGTCCTTACCTCTCTGTCACATTCATGCAGCTGCCTTTTCTGCTTGTGTTTCTCAGCAAGTGTGTCTGGCTCCATCCAACAAAGATAGTGCGCGCACACACACACACACACACACACACACACACACACCTTGACATCTCATTTTTTTCTGGGGAAGTTAACCTTGTTCTGTCAGAGTTGTCATTGTCACTACTGCTTACATATTTTCTCATGGAAGACCATTTTTTTGGTGGTTATCACATCAGCCAGAAAGATTTACAAATTGCAAGCCCTGATGTGTAGGGAGTCCTTTACAATCTTTTGCAGGGACAGGGTGAGCCTAAGAACAAATACTACATTTATGCCCAAAATAGTGTAAAAACTGCTTCAACCAAACTGTTCAGCTCCCAGTGTATATTCCCAAACCCCAAAACTTGGGGGAAAAGATTCTGTATATTTTGCACGTGCACAGATAACTGAGGGATTATTTGGACATGTCCAAATTCATAAGGTAGACAAACCATTTTGTGGCCATAACATAGGGTAAGATAGTATCCAGCCAAACCTTCTTCAAGTGGCTGGTTAACTGTATAGTCTTACAAGAAGAAAAGCAAGACTCTCTGCGAGCATGATAGAGCAAGCTGCATTAGAGCTGCCTTTTTTAAGGCTTTTAAAAGGTATGTTTTGACCTAAAGAATTTGTGAGGTGGCCACTGTATCTTCACTCTGTACCTTTTTAAAGGATTAAAAGTAGGATGTACAACTGTGAGGCAGATCAGGATTCAGAGTGGGTGTCCTCCTAGGACTCCTGTGAATATTCTGCCTGAAGCAAGTGACCATCATGATCCCCCCTCCCATTCCTGTGACAGTTTTAAGAGTCTTTCACATGTATCAGGAGTTGTACTGCTCCAGTGATGCATATAAAACACACAGTTGCTTGAGAACTCACCATAACAGTAGATGTTCATGTAGGAAAAGTATTGCAATACCAACTTCCACCCACTTCCTGATTCCTTCTATTTAGGTCAGATGTTTCTTTTATTTCTAAGAAGGAGGGATAGGACTCCTAAGGATAATAAGGTCATGGTCATTTTACTCAGTCCAGTGTTCTGCTTGATTCTCTAGCATTTCATGGGGAACATACTATAAAGGAGATTGCTGATATGCTCATCATCCTCACTGCTACAGTAGAGGGTAGCTATTTAGATTATATCCTGCCCAGGATACAATGGCCAGCCAGTCTTCAAAAGTCTCTTGCATTCCTCCACACATGTGCCAGGGCGGCTGTCTCTCAACATCCACAAGGAGGAAACAACAGCTTGGGCACCATTTTTTTTCAGTACTTTTTGCTGATCTTGAGAGAGCACCTTTGGGCTTCATAGGATTGAATTTCAGCTCCAGTCATCCATTTTTGGCAGGTAAGCACACTTTGAGGAACCCCTCCCCACAGAAATGATATTGTTTTCTATATTTTGACAGGGATTGGGACTGTGTCTATTCAAGAAGGCTGGCAATTTACTGTGTTGACATTTTAGCAGAAACATCGTATCAGACAAGTTATTTTTAGTAGTCTGGGATAATTAACAAAGTTTGGCACAATTTCTGTGAGAAAGATGTGCTGCTTTGAGTAAAATCAAGGAATTGTATGTTGAAAAGTATTGTAAGTTTATTTTGATGCTTGTGTACACAATTTACCTTCATTTTTATTAAATTAAGTCACACTTTGTGTGAAAAGGGACACCTGAATTGTGAAGTACTAGAGTGTCCTGCTTGTGCATTTCCTTTTGTGATATTTGATTGACTTGATAGGCAGGTGAAAGTGCATGTAATGCATGTGATCACTAGACTGATAACTTACCTTTTAACTGACTGATTCCAGCAGTGCTTATCAACAAACAGGCGTCTCCTTTGGCAGGAATATGGATATCCTTACCTGTCTTGTCGATGTTCTTCGTGTTTCATTGTTGCAGTCATCACCAAGGTTTATCCCTGCTGTGGTAGCCCTCATCCAGCCCGAATACCAGAGTCAATGTTTTCCTGCGTCTGCTTCTCTCGCTTGCTGCCTGATGTCAGATCGTCAGTGCTATAAAGGAAGGCAGCCAACGCCATTAAATCAGTCTTTCTTGCCATGGAGCCCGTAGTAGAAGCAGTTTGCAAGTGTGCCAGTTGGTCGCTACCAGAGGTTGAATTACAGCTGAAAATGTCTAAAGCTAAGTACCACATTGGGGATCCTTTTTTCTTGCACTAACCAATGTTTGAAAAAGTTAACTGTCTCACCTGTGGAAAGCAAATTCCACACCGTGACTTCCATTCATACTGCATCACTTGTTTAGGCCCAGAACACAACGTCCCCCATTGCTGGTTCTGTGCCCTCTTTAACGTGACAACCAGTTTTCATAGAGCTCTTACTGTAGCCAGGTATTTTCATTCCGAAATGGCGTCTGTCAGCCCAACATTCTGTAGACTTTCCAAAAAAATAAGGATAAAGATAGAGGCAGACCACACAAGGCTAAGCCTTCCGACAACTCTACCGCTAAGCAGGTTGTCAGCTCTCCGGAATTCAGTGAGGTGCCTTTGCAGCCCCTGATGCTTGATTCGATACCTTCGCAGGCCTCTACAGAGACCCTTTCCAAGTCCGGTATGCCTCCAAAATCATCTTCTTTTTCCGAGCCTTTGGTTGTCTGTGCCTTGGTTGAGTCTGGAGCCGCGGCGCAAGTACCAGCTTCCGAGGAGGTTTTTCCCACTACCGAATCTAGACAAGAAAACAATGTCTTCTCCTCCGACTACCATTTCTCTCAGACCGTTGGATACTCTTAGGCCTAGAGGCAAGGCCACTCCTCGGAAAAGTACCTCTAGCCACCATTTTACCCCTGCTCCACCACCCCAAGCTCAAATACTTAAAATGGCAAAGGATTTTATCACCCTTATTGGGTTAGTCAGGCCACTCCTTCTAAAAGAAAAAGAGACCTTTCTCCTGAAATACTAACAGAACAGGATTCTGAGGAGTCTGGTTATTCAGAGTTTGAAGAGTAACAACAACCTCTGATTGCTTGTGAGGGTTCAGATGCAGAGGAATCCATTCCTTCTGCCTCCCCACCGGAAGATCTTTCCTTTGGGGAACCCTTCACACCCTCAGGGAATATTTACCCTGGGAATCCCAGGACTTCCCTCAGTCTAAGAAAAGACTAAGAGAGTTTTTAAACCTGCCCTAGCACAGACTCTTGGCCATCCTTTCAATCTTAGAGGTGGTTGATGGCTACCATGAATCCAGCTTAACTCCTTACACCCTCCCACCTGCTCCCAGAAAACCTGACCGGTATTACAGAGTACCGGATTCTCACAAATACCTGTACAGAAATCCTGCTGCAGACCCAGAAGTCATTACACAGCGGACCACTTCTGCTCCAAAGGCAGGGAGTTCTAAGCCATCCCTCTATGGCAAAAAGTCTCAATGACTCCCTCTCCCCCCTCTGCCCTCTTTTCACTCACCAAAAACTAGGAGGAAGGCTCTCCCTCTGCAAATAAAATTGTCTTTCTGTAACCAAGGACCAATGGGTCTTAAAGATAATTTTTCAGGGATACAAATTCTCCTTCAACGAACTCACAATTCCAAGAGGGTATCTAGATGTACCTCCATATCAGTGGGCAGAGGCAGTGAAACAAGTCCAAACTCTCATATCCCAAGGGGCAGTAGAACCTGTCCCCTCAGATCAAACAGGCAAAGGCTTTTTACACACAGACTATTCCAGAAAAGAGGACACTTGGCACCCCATCCTGGATCTATCCATTCTAAACACCTTCCTAGTGGTCCCCAAATTCAAAATGCTAACTTTGCAGCAGCTGCTGCCTATGCTGACAAAAAAAATGCCTGGTTAGTTACCCTGGATCTAAAAGATGCCTACCTCCACATCCCCATAAGGGAATCCTGCAGGAAATCCCTTCGCTTCAGAGCAGGGTCGCAACACTTTAAGTTCTCTGTGCTACCCTTTGGCTTATCTACTGCTCCCAGGGTATTCACCAAATGCTTAGCCCCGGCAATAGCATTTTGCAGACAGAAAAATATACACATTTACCCTTATCTGGACGACTGCCTCTTTCAGGCAGATTACAAAGAAAAGCTCCTCAAGGACCTCTGCTTTGAAAAACCCTCCTAACCTCCTGAGGGTACACCATAAGCGAGAATAAATCAAGGCAAACAGCCTCCAAGAAGATAATTTTCTTGGGAGCACTGCTGGACACAGCATCCCAAATGGTCTTCCTATCCCCAGAAAAGTAGAGCTTCCTGCCTCTCTATTTTACACAGCTGGCTTCCAGACGTCACCTCACTGCGAGGAAGTTCCTGCAAGCCTTGGGGTACATGGCATCTTGCATCATCCTAATTCCTCTAGCCGGGCTTCACATGAGAAAACTTCAGTGGTACCTAAAGAACCTTTGGTGTCAGCATTCTCAACCCCAAGATACCTCTCTCCCTCTGATCCCCTGTATAAGGGCCGAGTTTCTCTGGTGGGCAAGGGCTTGTGCACAGAACAAGGGGCTTTCCTTCACCCACCGCCCAACTGGGCAGACCATTACCACTGATGCTTTAGACATAGCTTGGGGTGCTCATCTAGAAGGCAGGTGCATCCAAGGTGTTTGGGATGCCCAGCACCTTCTCTTACACATCAACCAGAAGGAAATGATGGCAGTACAAAAGGCTCTGACATCCTGCAAACCCCATCTCAAGCCAGGGGTTCTCCTTATCAAAACAGACAACACTACAGTAATGTGGTACATCAACAAACAGGGAGGGACCCAATCTTACCTTCTGCTGTAAAGTTAGCATTTTGAATTTGGGGACCACTAGGAAGGTGTTTAGAATGGATAGATCCAGGATGGGGTGCCAAGTGTCCTCTTTTCTGGAATAGTCTGGCTGACAGCCTATTCCATGGGGATACACCTGATACCCCAATACCTACCAGGGATTGACAACACCCTGGCAGACCACTTAAGCAGACACCTACTGGACCCCCACGAATGGTAGCTCCACAGAAAAATCTTTTTATAAATCACTCAGGAGTGGGAGATTCCGGAGGTGGATCTCTTTGCTTTGCACTGCAACCATCAGCTAAAAAATTCTGTACCAGGGAGTATCACCACCTAACGTGGAAGGTGGATGCATTGACCTTCCCCTGGTACAACTTGTTTGTGTATGCATTCCCTCCTCTACCTCTTATTCCCAAGGTACTGATCAAAATAAGGGAGAAGAGACCAAAGGCCATCCTCATTGCTCCAGATTGGCCCAGACAACATTGGTACCCCTTACTGCGCAGCCTGACCTTACAGCCTCCCAGGCAGCTTCTCCTGATCTCAGACCTCTTAACTCAGGTTGGGGGGGGGGTGCTGTACCCAGACTGTCAAAATATCGACATGGCTAATTCTCTAAAGGCAAACAAGGGGCCCCTGTTAAGCAAACAGGTCCTAGACATTATCACAGAGGCCAGAAGGCCCAGCACCAAAAAATCCTATGCAGGAAAATGGAAAGGATTCTGCTCCTGGAACCAGTCCAGAGGGGACAATACCTCACAACCTTCAATCCCTTTATCCTGGACTACCTAGCGGAGCTACTTAATAGAGGCTTCTCCTTCTCTGTTAAAATCCACACCTCAGCCATTTCAGCTCATTTTGATACAGAACAGCCTCTGTTCTCCCATGCTTTGATTAAACAATTCTAAATAGACAATAATGGTGTCACTGTCAGAATATTCCAAACTATTATAAACACACCAAAAAGTTTATTATAAAGCTTTCGGGTCTCACACCCTTTCTCAGTACAAATAAAATAAGCACATTCAGCATTTAAATAGGAGATTAAAATCAAGTCACATGCTTCAGCCCACCCATTCACTCATTCAACAATCAAGTCTTAAAAGAACATCATACATAAAAAACTTTTAAAACACATTTAAATATACACAAATGAAACATTCACTAACGGTGCTGCTCTCCCTTATCTTGAATATGCTTACTTAATGCATTTGTTATAATATTGAATACAGTTGAGAGTTATTTTAAAGAACAAGCAAACAATATGAAGCAAGAATTTCAGAATAATGGTTACTCTGAACGAATTATAAATATGGCATATGAAGAGGTGTTAAAAGAAAGGGCTGATAGATATAGGCCAATTTTAAGAGGGGGACTCATAAAAAATCAGGAAAATATAAATAAGAATAATAATGTGGTTAGATATCTCACTACTAATAATCTGAACACTTATAATGTTTGTAGAATAATCGAAAGACATTGGCCTATTTTAATGGCCATGCCAGAAATAGTTAAAATAGTGGGAGAAAGGCCAAGATATGCATATATGAATTCACAAACATTAAAACAAAAATTATGTTATAAAGATTTTAAGTTAAATACAGTGAAATTAGAGACAACAGCAGGAACAAGAATGTAATGATCTATATGAAGGTACAGATTATTTTAAACACCCCACTACGGGAGAGGTATTTACAATGAAGGCATTGACAAATTGTAATATGGTGCAAGTGGTGTATTTGGCAACTTGCACATTATGTTCATCGTTCTATGTAGGTAAGACAACTTAAGGAAAGGATTATAGAGCATAAATCCGATATGAGAAGAAATATTATAACAAATGCATTAAGTAAGCATATTCAAGATAAGGGAGAGCAGCATAGTTTTAAATTTAGGATATTGGACATAGTACGAACAGGTTTAAGAAAAGGGGATATGAATAATTTATTAGAACTTAGAGTTTGAAAGGATAGATTACAGGCAGACTGTTTCCCAGGTTTGAATAATGCCATTAGTTTAAAGCCAATTTTGATTAAAAGACGTAGAGAGAAGTTGTGACTTGTTATAAAATGTAAATATAATATTTATTTGCTTTGCTGTATAAGTGAATTGATATTAGAAATGTTTAATAAGTGAATGTTTCATTTGTGTATATTTAAATGTGTTTTAAAAGTTTTTTATGTATGATGTTCTTTTAAGAATTGATTGTTGAATGAGTGAATGGGTGGGCTGAAGCATGTGACTTGATTTTAATCTCCTATTTAAATGCTGAATGTGCTTATTTTATTTGTACTGAGGAAGGGTGTGAGACCCGAAAGCTTTATAATAAACTTTTTGGTGTGTTTATAATAGTTTGATTAAACAATTCCTCAGAGGGGCTTTTAATATCAGGCCTTCCAGAAGGCCACCCACTCCAGCCTGGAACCTGAATTATGTTTTGGAAATACTAACTTTACCACCCTTCGAACCTGTTGCTTCAGCAGAACTAAGATACCTCTCCTGGAAGTTTGCTTTTCTCCTAGCTATCACCTCAGCCAGAAGGGTTTCAGAACTTCAGGCACTGGTGGCCATTCAGCCCTTCATTATCTTCCATGCAGACAGAGTCTCCCTGAGGACTAATCCCTCCTTTATGCCCAAGGTGGTATCTAATGTAACTCTCAGCCAGGCCATACATCTTACCACCTTCTTTCCTAACCCTCCAAACAAGGGGGAAATAAATCTGCACTCAATAGACGTGCACAGACAGCTCAGATATTATCTGTACCGTACTAAACCCTTCATGAAAACAGACCAACTACTTGTCAGCTTTGCTCCAGGGGCGGAGTGGAAGCCCATTTTCAAGCGAACCATTTCCAAATGGATATCACACTGTATCCATTTCTGCTACAGATTGCATGGGGGAAACCCCCCCCCCCCGTCTATCCAAACCCATTCCAATAGGGCAGCCTCTACTTCCACAGCATTCCTCAGAGGAGTTCCCACCAGGGACATCCTGGAAGCTGCCACCTGGACTTCTGTCCATACCTTTACCAAGCAATCCCACCTACCTCTGTTTTCTAAGGCTAGGGCAGGGTTTGCCTCTGCAGTTCTGCAGGGCATGCTGACCCATTCCTAGGTCCCTTACTAATCCTACCACCCTTCTCCTCAACTTTGGGAATCCTCCCACAGGTGATGACTGCAGTAGTGAAACATGAAGAACATAGTGCAGTTGTGTGCACTTACCATAAATGTAGATGTTCAAGTGTATTAACTGTTGCAGTCCTGGTTACCCACCCTCTTTCCCCCCTCATTCTTTAGAGACACACAAGTTTTTAATGGCAGCTTTTAGCCACCAGAGCCACCTGTACCATATTTACTTGGGCTTCTGACTGGTTAGGGCAAGAAAAACTGATGTAATGGCGTTGGGTGCCTTCCTTTATAGCACTAACGATCTGACGTCAGGCAGCAAGCGACAGCAGCCGACGCAGAAAAACATTGATTCTGGTATTCAGGCCGGCCAAGGGCTAACACAGCAGGAATAAACCACAGGTAATGACTGCAACAATGAATGCACTCAACCATCTACATTTATGGTAAGTGTACACAACTGTACTTTCCTCTCCCACTGTACTTTAAAAGAAAAAAAATGAATGTGCCCTTGCCTGCACCCTGGGTTCAGTTTGTGCCTCAAGTCTTCGGTGGGAGACTGTGAAGTGGCCACAGTTTGTTCCTCAAACCACTCACTGATTTCCTTTGGTCCCTCTAGTATAGTCTCTTCTGCCACCATGGATGGGGGTTTAGCCATGTTCTCTGTAGCTGTTCCAGTGTCCATACCAGGCATGGGAGTTTCTCCAGGATGTTCTTCTTGAGGTGATTGAGGTAAGAGACTTGCTTCCCCAGCTGACGTGACTTCCTTCATCCATCTATTTCTAGGGATGTCCCTAGAAAAAAATAAACAGAAAAGGTTAGACATTTCATCTAAAGACATTGTATTAGTTACTTAAGCTTGGCTAATGGTTTACTGCAAGTTTTGAATCCTGTGGAATTGCACAAAATTTTAAACATGATTCTTAATTCCACAAATCCTGTGGATGTTTTATTAGAGAGGATTCCTGTAATGACAGGGACATGCTTCTTCTGTGTTTTACAGTCAGATACCTGACTTTGATTCTGATGGGTGTTTCCACAGTTTCTCCTACAGATGAGTTTTCTTTTTTCTGAGACTGTGTCCAGGATAAGTAATGTATTTTTGTGAAAACAAATGGATGTTCCTCCCTTCTTGAGGATATACTATGATATGTTATAAGTGGATATGACAAAACTACACTTCCTCCTCCTATTATGCCAGCTTTGGAGGATGTTTCTTATTCTACCTGCAATAGTCCTGATAATCAATCTTATTTATTTATGAATAAATATCTGTTTACCAGGGAGTGCACTGATCTCAGTGTATCATTTGCCAGCACAGCCCAGGTGAATAGGATCACATTAGAAATGAGCTAAGTATATTTACATATGCAAGTATATACTAAAATAAAACAAATATATTCATAATCTGATGTTGTCCATTTCACTATGCCTCCCTACTGGATCAATGGATCTGACCTCAGATCCGACTTGGCCATTTTTTCAGACTTACGATCCCAGCCTCAAGCTCCTCCCTCTCCCATAATGCTGCACTCCTTCTCTAACCACCCCAGATCTTGTTTGCTGCCTTCCAGCTCAGAAGCAATTCCGCAGCCTCAGATTCTACAGTGAGTTATGTCCTTCACTCTTTAATCTCTTATATATATTGTTTAGATTCTTTTTTTGTACTCCTCCCTTCCCTTTTAACTAGCTCTTATCAGAGCTTCTCGCTAGCGTTAGGGTTGCTTCACACCCTCCATGATTTTCTGTAACTGTTAATTCGCCTTTCTCTTCTCTTCTCTTAAAAAAAAAAAAACTTTCCTGGTATTTTTGATTAAGCTTTAATGTTAGTCAGTCACCTCTGTAGTGCTTGTGTGTGTGTGTGTGTGTGTGTGTGTGTGTGTGTGTGTGTGTGTGTGTGTGTGTGTGTGTGTCACTATCAGTATGTCTGATAAACCTACAGGTTTCAGAAGGTGCGCCTCTTATGGGCATAAGATTTCCCACTCAGATGACCACAAGAGGTGCGTTTACTGGCTTGGGCCGGAGCACTCAGCAGTCGAATGTGACATCTGCGTGGCCCTCAGTCCCTAAAACCCTTGCTGATCAGTGCAATAAGTTGATTTTGAGAGGTCTCTTGCTGACCTCTGGAGCTCATACTCCCACTGCTAAGAAGTGTGCCCCTCAGCTACCCCGGGGCCTATGTCTTCTTTACCGGAGAAGTGCCAAAAGTTGTCTGATCCTTCTACTTTGGATCCTAGCTGTTCTCACATCTCTTCAGATCCAAGAATTTTTTTGGATCCAACAGAGTCAGCACCAGACAAGACAGTTTTGCTGTCAGATCTTCAGCCTTCGGGTCCAAGTAGCCTTTTTGATCCTGCAGATGTTTTATGGATCCAAAGCCTACCATCTCCAGACAAAAATTCCTTGGATCAGAAACACCCAAATTGGAGATCCCAGTGTAGCACTGATTATCGGAGCAAATCTCCTTCCCTATCCCTGACTGTTCGGACCAGCCTATCCCTGGTCAGGTGCACCCATTCTTCGACCTACTCGAGATCCTGTGACACTCCGATATGGATAGGATGATGTGGAGATTCCTCAAAGCCCAGATTCATTTGGGGATCTTGCCATCTCCAACAGCAGGATCCTTGAGAGCTCCAACTCCAATATCTCATCCTTCTTTTCTGATCCAACCTCCGGTTTCGGAACTCCCGGATCTGGCTTTCCCAAGTATGCCATTGTCAGAATGTGGAATGTGCCTCTCTTCAACTCCAGCAGTGTCCCAGACTAGCTCATCTCCGATGCCATCAGAATGAGTCCTGAACCCGAGACATTAGCACTGACAACTTGGGATTGAACTTGTCTTCGACATTTTTGGAGCTGTCCCTGCCCCTCGGGGCCTTGGCCCATGACAACTTGGGCCCAGTATCTTCTGGAGGTGTCTGATCCAGGATGGCTTTGTGCTTCTCCCCCTTGGCAGCTCTTCCTCTGAGAGAGAGGAAACGAGCTTCCCCAGCTTCATCTGTTTTCCATATGGTAGAGAGGGCTTTCTCCAAATTGCAAGATGCAGCCCCTCTTCCCCCGGTACCTACCCAGTCTCTTTTTGATCAGAGCTTTGCTCCCATCCATCCTGTCTGTAGACAGCTCCTCCAGGAGACCCTCCAGACCTACCCTCAACAAAGGGTCTCCCTGTCTTCCAAGTCATCCCCCGAGTATCCCTCTGGGGAAAGTTCATCGGAAGAGGTGGTGCAAGAGGAAACAGACTCCCCTCTGTTGTCATTGACAGAGGACACTGACTACAATGAAGGGTCCTCCCTGATCTCCACCTGACGACATCTCCTTCAGGGATAATTTGGAAATGCTTAAAAGGGTGGCTGGTCATCCCAATCCCCTTCTTCTGAGGAGTCCGTGTTCCTAGAGTCCTTCAGGACGGGCCCATCTACATCTTGGGTGATCCCACCGGCAGATGAGCTCATTGACCTGATTGCCCACCAGGCGTGGAAGGAGCCAGTCACCGTGGAGCCCATCCGTAATCCTGCAGATAAATACCTTAGTCCCCCTCGTGACCATCCATTCTGGAGTATATGTGTCCGAGTTGATACCATCATGGTGTCAGCAGCCACTAAGATGGAGCTAGCCAAGCAGAGCTCCTCTGTTCATCCCTCAAATAGAGAGTCTCTGGCTTTGGACAGGCATGCAAAGTGCACGTATGCCTCAGATACCTTTACGCTGAGACCATTAAATTACTTGGCACACTTTATGTCCCTCCTAAGAGATCTGATCAAGGATCTTACCAACTCCCTGGTGCAGTCTTTGTCGGAGGAGGACCTCAAGAAGGTATCTCTCAACTGACTGCTATGTCCTCCATTGCTAATTCCTCAATGAGGTTAATTTCCCATGCTGCAGAAGGAACCTCAGTAATCGGCAGCTGGTTTAGGCATAGCCCCTAGGAGACGTGCCTGGATGAGGTTTTGCAGGTTTGTGGACCCTTTTAAAGGTGTCTTTTATAAATGCCCCCTTTGACGGTTCCTCCCTGTTTGTATCTTCAGTTAAAGACACTCTTACCCACAGCGAGCAGGAAGGTAAAACCTTACCTGACATAGGAATCAAGTTTTCTTCCCCCAAACAGACCTTCTGCAGGAGCCAGTGGAGTGGGAAGAAGATGTGATTCCATAAGTCTCAAGGGTTTTTCCCGAATTCGCAGGATGAATTCTCTTCTAGAGGCAGAGGGAAAGGATTTAATGGTAGATACCACCCCAGAGGGAGAGGGGGTCTTCAAAACGAGGGTGGTAGAGAACCTTTTTTCAACAGGCCGTGCCAGCGCTCCTGAGGCACTGCCCAACTGTCCTACTCTGTAGGCATTCAGGGGCAGACTATCATTACACCCAGATGCCTGGGCAAACATAACAAACGAGAGCTAGGTGTTAAATATAATTTCCAGAAGTTACTATATTCCCTTTTCCCTTCCTCCTCCCACTTTCAGGAGATATGGGAGAATGCCATAACAGAGGTTCAGAAACTTGTAGAAAAAAGTCATTCAGGTGGTCCCAACCGAGCATCAAGGATGCAAAACTTATTCATGCTTCTTTTTGGTGCCAAAGACAACAAGGGACCTTTGACCGATCTTAGATTTGAGCAGTCTGAATTTTTTTGATGATTGGATGTGCTTTGTAGATCTCCAGGATGCATATTATCATATCAAAATAGACAGGCGCTCCAGGAGACATTTGTGCTTCCGGCTGGGAGCCACTCATTACCAATTCAGAGCACTGCCCTTTTGTTTCATCATCACCCTCTGGGTGTTCACCAAATGCATGGCAGCGGTTGCAGCCCACCTCAGACTGCAAGGATTCTAGGTGTTTCCATACCTAGACGATTGGCTCCTGATTGCCTGGGAATCACAGTGATTTTGGAGAGTTCAAAGATGTCCCCCATACAGGACATAGTTTATAGGAAAGCAGTTGAACACAACCACAACATGTAGCTGCTGTACCTCCACAGAGAACAAGATCATTGAGTCAGAAGGTACAACTGTTACTAGATACAACAAAATCACCAGCTTGCCTGGTCCTCATGGTCCTAGGGTCAATATCAGCTGCCATCCTTCTGGTCCCTTTAGCAAGATTCTTCATGAGAGTTCTCCAGTGGACCCTAGCAGTCCAATGGTCTATTCAGTATCATTCTTTGTCAACTTTCGTCAGGCTAACTCCAGTTTGCAAGTGTTATCTACAGTGGTGGATGCTTTCAGATGACCTCCATCTCGGCAAATCCTTCACTCCTCCTCCATCTATAGCCACACAGTGACCATGGATGTTTCCCTGTTTGGGTGGGGGGGCATTTTCAGGGAAGAATGGTCCAAGGCATGCGGTTTATGACAGAGACCAAATTGCACATAAATGTCCTGGAGATGAGGGCGGTTCTTGGTTCGTTGCAGGACTGCCTCCCTCAGTGAATGATTGTAGTTCTTAGACAATATGCCAGTTAATTGGTTCATCATCATGCAGGAGGGAACGCAATCATACCCATTGTGCAGGGAGGCCATGAGGGTTATTGAATGGGTGATCTGTTCAAACTGCTTTCCCACTGCAATGCACATTCCAGGGCAGTTTAACCTTCTGGCGGACAGACTGAGCAGATCGATCTTAAGTCCACACGAGTAATCCCTGAACCAATCAGTAGTGAATCAGATGTTCAGCTGCTGGGGCCAACTTTGCTGTGACCTCATTCCCTCTCTCTTGAGCAACAAGTGCAGTAAGTACTCCACTATGATCCCCCGTTTTGGGGAGTCACCCAGGGACACTGTAGTCAACAGTTGGCCTCTGGGTCCCTTGTATGCTTATCCTCTGATTCCCAAAGTCATATTATAGTCTCCTTTGGATGAAAAGATTTTGTTTGGTCCCTCTGATACTCAGGTATTCAGAGTTTGATGAAAGCGGCATATTGATTCAGGGGATTATGAAGATTTTTCAGCCCCCTTTTTCTAAATCGTTCAAAAAGCAAAACAGCAGAGCTTCCAGCAAACTGGGATTTATAAAGACATGGAAGGAGGTGTCCAACAAACGCAGAGATCTTTTCAGAAAAAGGAACAGGCCTATACCTCAGAATGACTGTGCCAGTACCTACCACCTCTTCCCCTAAACTGGTTTTTAGTTTTCCTCTTTGGAAACAGATTGCTTCAGACAAATGGGTTCTGAGAGTAGTTCTGTGGCACTGGATAGCTATCCACCCTCATCCCTTGAACCAGGCAGAAGTTTTTCCTCAGGTTCTTCATCAAATGCTATCTTTTGGGGTCATAAAATCAGGGCCTCATAATCAGAGGAGAATGACTCTATTCGAGAATGTTTTTGGTGCCAAAGAAAGGTCCTTCTTCGAGACCAGTCCTTGATCTATCCTTTCTCAACTTACATGTGAAAGTACTATAGTTCAAAATGTTGACCTAGAGTCCATTATCTCTCATTCTTCCTCTTGGTTTCATGGTAACCCTATATAGATTCAGAGGTCTGTACTAGGCTAACAACCACAAGAGCCTTTTTAAACCTAGCCATACATTCCAAATCTCTGACTGGTTCTGGTACCTTGATAAGTGTAAGCAGGGGCTTGGAAGATGAAACATTTACAAGCAGGGGCCTGGGAGTTGAACCGTTTGTAGGCTGCCTGTGCTCATTAGAAACATGAGTGCCAAACCAGGAATGAATTTCCTGTTCCCCATCCAATTGCCCAAGTTACACGTGAATTTGTTAGTGAGGTACACTGATTCACATGGATGGAAAGCCTGTTTCAGGGAGGGGGAACTCTCTGGGATACATACCTGTCACTCCAGCAGTCCTATTTATATCACAGACAAGGTTTAAATCTTTATAACACGTAATTATGGTGCTGTTTGTTTTGTGGATATGCAGAAAGTCCATCATAGTGGGGTCTGACAATTCTTTGTATGCCAGGCATAGAGCTCCCGTCAACATCCTGTAGGAGACAGAATACAGGGATAGGGCCTTGAGGCGGTCTGCACAGGACATGTTACTTATGCCCTGTATTCCTTTAGTGAGGAACTTTTGTGGACGTTCCAGTTGTTGGATGTGCCTGGTTAGGTTCATACCAAAAGGGACATTGTACTCAATGATAGGTCTGATGAATGCTGAATACAGTGCTACAGTGATGACCTTAGACCTCAGTGCCATACCTTTATTTATAAGTTGCACAACATAGAAAGATTTCCTCACTGCTGTAGACATGTGATGGTTAAAGGCTAGATTACTGTCTGTGTGTCCCCAAGTCCCTGAGTTCTGGGTCAGCTGTTAGGGATATGTTGTCAATTTGATAATTACCAGAGGTGGGTAACTTTCTGAAGGATACTATTATGCATTTCTTGCCATTTAGTTTTAGTCCATGGCTCGGACACAAGTTATTTGTCTGTGTCAGTGAAGGTTTCTGTGACTGTTCCTAATTTGCAATCATCTGCAAATTTAGTCAGCCAGAGGCCCTTGACATTGCCCTTGACTCAGAGAAATAAATGCCAAAAAGGAGCGGTCCCAAGACTGATTCCTGAGGGATTCCAATTATGACTGGCCTCTTTGTAGATGTAGACTTCCCAATTCTAACTTCCAGTATATAGGTTCATAGGTAAGTACTAGGCTACCTGCTTTTGTGGGTTATTTTAAGCTTAGCAAATTTCCTTTGGTGAGGATCAAATCCTGTACCTCTTGAGTGTAAGGAAAACATCTTATCCATTATGCCCCCCCCCCCCCAAATAAAGATGGTTATCATCACATCCCTATTGTCACAGAGTTCATTGGTTTCCTCATATTTTCTGTCATGTTGTCAGTTCTTTGTTTTATCGTTTGGGTTAACTACAGTTCCAAGGATATTTGCAAAATCTCTAGCTCCATTGATATTTCACCACAGACTTTAGGCATTCAAATACTTCCTTATTTAAAGGACTTCTTTATCTTTGTCTTTTTCCAGGTGTTAAGTGTCCCTTTCATGGATTACAAATCAGCTTCTCAAGCTGGGATTTCACATCAACTGTCAAAAGTCCTCCTAAATTCCTTCTCACACAGATGTGTTTCTAGGATGCTTTTTAGATTCATCCCTGCAAAAGGCATTCCTAACCCAGGGCAAAGTGAAATTGTATCTGGAAATCTTAGTGAGCTTCTCAAACAAGTCTCAGACTTCAGCCAGGGAGTACCCTGGGATTCTAGGGTTCAGTGCATCCATGATTTTCATGATTTCTGTTGCCAGGATACACATTAGAAAAATTCATTGGTTCTTAACAACCTCAATGAATCCAACATTCTCATTCCTGGAATTTCATATTCCAAATTTGGGTTTTGTGAAGAGACAACTGCTGTGGTATAGACAAGAGATTGCTCTGAATCTGGGTCTCCCATGTTTTCTTCCAGCCCCAGCTCAATCTATGATGCATTGCTTCAGATTTTGCTTAGGGGGTAGTTTCAGTGGGGTGGAAAAGTGCATGATCTTTGCAACAAAACAGATGGATCAAAGCACATAAATGTTAAAGAAATGTTAGCAGTTTTCCATGTTGCAGAATCTCTTCGTTCTCCATAATCTGGGCATGCAAAGACAAGTTGTGTATTACCTTGACAGAACAAAGTCCTTTAGTAAATTTGAGCAGCTGTTTATCTCCTTTGGTTGGAATAAGAAGGGACGACTTATGTCAAAACAGAATATTTCAAGATAGTTGTCCCTTGCTATTGTTTTATGTATTTCGCACCATGCCTAATCTGTTCCAGGCAGAATCAAGTCACATTCTATTACAGCCTTGTTTTCTTTAGTAGTATATTGGAAGGAGTAGACTGAGTGTTATAGGGGAAGCTACTTGGTCCTGTAAACATATTTTTACAGAGTATTAAATACTAAATTCCTTCTCCAGTTCCATGTCAGGCTTTACTGGAACCATACTCCAGGGGCTCCTGGATCCTAATCCTTCCTCCTCCAAAGATGGATAAACTATGGTATACACACATAACTATAGGCTACTTGTTGTTTGTCTTTTCGTCTTTTCCTGGTTAGGGGTCGCCACAGCGGAACTCCGGTCTGCTAATGATTTGCAGTCGATTTTTATGGTGCAGAGTTGCCAGCCCGACTCCCAACCTTCAATGAAGGTACGCCCATTCATGCATGTCTTTCAGAGGCCACTCGACCGTGGGGAGGGCATGCAGACTCCACACAGAAGGCACTCCAGCCGAGAATCAAACAGGAGAACCTCTTGCTGTGAGGCAACAACGCTACCGCTGTACCATCGCAGCTTATATGCTACTGCAGTAATGAAAACGATGAACATATACAGTTGTGTATGTTGTACTTACCCTAATGTTTGAATTCCTCACTGCTGCAGTAGTTGCACCTTCTCTCCATCCTACTTTTTCTGTATGCAGTTATTTTTAGAGAGAAAAGTTATGTATTCCTAAGGTATTTTGGTGTCAGGATGGGAAGGCTCTTTCCCTTTTAGGGAAATGAAGAAGATCCTGAAAAAAAATGGGCCCTGGCTGCTTCCTCCCTGTGGATCTTGAGACACAGCAGCCTGGGTGCATGTGTGGAATGGAGCCAGATACATCTGAAGACTGTTCGAAGTAACTAAAGGAACAACAATGAGGAAATCAAACGTCTACCGTTATGAAAAGTGAAACTTACAAAATTGTAATTTCTCTGTCATTTGGTTACTTGGTAAATGATCTGGCCCACTGGCACTTTTGTATACGTAACTTGGCCCAAAAGCAATGCAATCATAGAAGTGCATGTTAATTGTTGCAATTTTAAACAAAGTTCAGAAGTCATAAATTATAACAATTTCACTTGGAGAAAATAAATTTGCCATTGTCAAGAAAGTGTATGCATTTTCTTCTTTCTGTAAAGCCACTCAGTAGTGCACTTGTAAGGAGACTAAGGAAAGAATGTTTCCAATGTCTCCGTGTAGAATTTTCCAAACAGGTGTGACAAATTTTGTTTCAGTAAGAAATAGTACAAAAGGAGACCTCTGTAAAGTCGTCCTTTGTCTTGCCTCGTAGTGAGTACTGTGAGTTAAGACAGTCTGTCAGTTTGGTGGGGATTGGGATTCTAAATGAATTATTTTATATATGGCAGTAGGAAATAAATGTATCATTCAGCAACTAGTAGGCCGTCGGTGGATTATAGAAGTTGATGGTGGATTCTGAAGACTACAGATTGATAAAAAAGGTAATTTTGTTTAGGGCTTTTTGTATTAGGAAAAATTCCAAAGATTGGACCCAGACAAGCAGAAAAATTATTAGGAATCAGAACATTTTTGGTACTTGACCTTTCAGTTTCAGGAGTGGTGAGATTTGTTAGATTATAGGAGAGTATAAATTGATTAAGAACTTCTGCATTAGAAGAGGTCTGTGTGAGCTTAGAAGAACAGTGAAGGGTCATGGAATATTGCTAGATATGTGTAGCTTTCAGCAGAGGATGACTCTCCCTCTTGTCTAGGACTTGAATGTTTTTTGAAAAGTTGTCTCTGGTGTGTTACAAAGAGCGTGGCTTCGGTTTATTACAGTTATCAATTAGTTTGTTATATTTCTAGAGAACCTGTAACAGAGTTTCAAGAAATGAACTTGTAATGAGAATTGTAGCTCAGAGCAGTCATTAGTACTTTTTAAGAGAAGATCAACTGTATAAAGGAGCATATTGAGCTTAAGAATTTTATTAAAAATAAAGAAAAGAATAACACCATGAACTAATTGTTGATGATATCCTCCATGCAGGATAGCTTTTGAAGTGGGGTTCACAAAGAAAGTTTGGATGGGACTTTTACATAGTTGCTGAATGAAAGAAGTATTGATTTTGAGAAACTTATATAGGAGAGCTTAAACAGAAATAAATGAGTAAACTAAATGCAAGATAGAAAACCATTTTAAGGCCCAAAAGATAATTCATGTAAAAGACTTGCTATCCACATTGTTACAAATAATACCCTTGCCCAATTTTAAACAAGGTGTGTTACAACCGGCCTTTAAATGCTGAAATGGGCAAAACTTGTATTAATCTAGTGAATATAAGCATTTGTGTACTAGATTTTTCCTGAAAATTTTGCTAACAATGATTTGCAAGCAAATTTGGTCATCATTCAGCAACTAGTAGGCCGTCGGTGGATTATAGAAGTTGATGGTGGATTCTGAAGACTACAGATTGATAAAAAAGGTAATTTTGTTTAGGGCTTTTTGTATTAGGAAAAATTCCAAAGATTGGACCCAGACAAGCAGAAAAATTATTAGGAATCAGAACATTTTTGGTACTTGACCTTTGAGTTTCAGGAGTGGTGAGATTTGTTAGATTATAGGAGAGTATAAATTGATTAAGAACTTCTGCATTAGAAGAGGTCTGTGTGAGCTTAGAAGAACAGTGAAGGGTCATGGAATATTGCTAGATATGTGTAGCTTTCAGCAGAGGATGACTCTCTCTCTTGTCTAGGACTTGAATGTTTTTTGAAAAGTTGTCTCTGGTGTGTTACAAAGAGCGTGGCTTCGGTTTATTACAGTTATCAATTAGTTTGTTATATTTCTGGAGAACCTGTAACAGAGTTTCAAGAAATGAACTTGTAATGAGAATTGTAGCTCAGAGCAGTCATTAGTACTTTTTAAGAGAAGATCAACTGTATAAAGGAGCATATTGAGCTTAAGAATTTTATTAAAAATAAAGAAAAGAATAACACCATGAACTAATTGTTGATGATATCCTCCATGCAGGATAGCTTTTGAAGTGGGGTTCACAAAGAAAGTTTGGATGGGACTTTTACATAGTTGCTGAATGAAAGAAGTATTGATTTTGAGAAACTTATATAGGAGAGCTTAAACAGAAATAAATGAGTAAACTAAATGCAAGATAGAAAACCATTTTAAGGCCCAAAAGATAATTCATGTAAAAGACTTGCTATCCACATTGTTACAAATAATACCCTTGCCCAATTTTAAACAAGGTGTGTTACAACCGGCCTTTAAATGCTGAAATGGGCAAAACTTGTATTAATCTAGTGAATATAAGCATTTGTGTACTAGATTTTTCCTGAAAATTTTGCTAACAATGATTTGCAAGCAAATTTGGTCTGTGCAGCTCCTAAGCTTTACAGATGAAAAAGGAAGATTTTTTATTGAGTGACAGTGATTACGGTGCAAACAGAGAAGTTAAATATGGGTATAATTGGGCGGTTTATGTATGTATGTAGCAAACTTTTTTTTAAAGTATTTTGGATGAAATCAGTCTTGAGATGCTGAATTATTAATAGGCATTTTTAGAAGGGGTAACTAAATGACCCTTGTTCTGAGGACTTTGTGCAGAAAAGGTCAAATTAAAGTTAAAATCAAATGATAGAGTTGAAGTATGCTTATGGTACATTATTGATTAGAAGACTTGGATGAGAGATGCAGACTTCTTTAGAATTTAAGCACACAGTTAATTTTTAAGATGTTTATGGAGTGGATTGTGAAAAGAAAGGGAGTAATACATGGAGCAGAGGGGAATATGGGACCTAGATTTGATTCTGTCTAGTCAGATTTAAAAGGCGTAAGGGTATGGGAGTCAAAATGTGTTTAGTGAATTGGGTTCATATCAGAGAAGGTGTATATTTCTTGGTACAAAGATCAGGGGATTATAGAGAAGCTGTAGTTTGAAATAGTAGCTAGATGCTCATGAGAAGAGGCACAGATTCACTAGCTAGTGTGGGTAGTATATTGAAATAATAGAACTGGTAAATGTAAGTGAGGGTGTGGAAGAGTGGATATGCTCATTTGTGGAAAAACAAAAAAAAAATTCTTGCTTTTTTCCCACTTTTCTGAGATTTAAAAAAGTTCAAGTTACAGGCTTGCTGTTCTTGAACTGTTTTGTAAGTTTCTGTGAGGCCATTTTTGCTTGGGCTAAAGGAAAGTCTCTCTGTTGATCAGTGGCAGTGAAAAACATTGAGCTGCTTCCCTGCCCCCCGTGGGAGTGGTTACTGACTTGAAACTGTAGTTTTATTGGCCAAAAGGGGTCATTTCCAAAACTCCTTCATCTTCCTCTCTTAAAACCTAGTTGCCTCGTGGTTTTGGCGTCTTTTCAGGCTTGTTGGCTGTTGGTGAAGCACCCACCAAGAGGAGAAAACGCTGAGAGAAGAAAGGAGACACTTTTGAGATTTTAAGTATTTTTCCTCTGTTTATTTGATAGCTGCCTAGTTTGAGCATTTTCTGGCTTGTTAAACTTGATTTCTGCATTAGTAGCTGTATTTAGAGCGCAACCAATAGCTGTTTACTGAATTTCCTGTTTGCACTTAATTTTAAAATCGTTTTTTCTCAAAACTTGCATATTTTCTGTCTTTGACCTAGCACTCTTGTGTGGGGTCATTTACTGCACTGTTATAACTTGATGTTACTTGTGAACCTCTGCTATCTCTGAAAAAACAAAAACAAAAAAAAAATCTTGCTTTTTTCCCACTTTTCTGAGATTTAAAAAAGTTCAAGTTACAGGCTTGCTGTTCTTGAACTGTTTTGTAAGTTTCTGTGAGGCCATTTTTGCTTGGGCTAAAGGAAAGTTTCTCTGTTGATCATTGGCAGTGAAAAACATTGTGCTGCTTCCCTGCCCCCCGTGGGAGTGGTTACTGACTTGAAACTGTAGTTTTATTGGCCATTTTGGGTTAATTCCTGGCTCTTTCCAGCCCCTGCTATCAAGCACGCTTTAGAGTGCTGTAGCGCGATTTAGCGCAGAGTTGCCACTAGAGCAGCATCGGGCGGCGCCGGTTAAACTTTTTCTGGCTCCATAAAGTCTGTTCTTCATTTTTTCCCTTAGAACTGCTCTACTAGTAATCTAAACAGTATATCCCTTAACTAAAAAGCGCAGCACTTGTTCCTAAAAGCTTTTACTTGTCTTAAAAGCATCTTCTTTTCAGGTTTAGCACTTATGTATTATACAAAGTCCCTCACTAGCAAACCCCCCCCCCCCCAGGAGTACCCACTTCCTTACTAAGTCCTCTCTTATTCAGTTACACCCCTAACTTCTAAATTTCTCTAGCATGTCGAAGGGCCAGATGCTGGCGAACTCTCCTGTCCAGTTGGTGAATTTGGGAATATTGAGGCAATGTTACAATTGCCTCATGTACACTGACAACCCTCTCCTCCTCCCACATAACACAAATACTTGCGAGAGATGCAGCTATTTAGCCAGACTGGAGGCTGAGCTCTCTCAACTCAGGACTGGCAAGACCAGACAGGAGGAGAAGGCAACTACACACACCACAAAACCAGTCTCACATAAAGCTATCACAACAATGAATCAAACATATAAACACACAAAGTCATACTCGGAGGCTCTGAGCAAAAATTTACCTAAACAGCAGAGGCCACCAAAGCAGACATCCAAGCAAATGCCACCTCATGACACACCACAGGCAACACATAAACCACAAAATCAGTGTGCAAAGCAGTCACAGCCCTTAAGGCCAAATACAACACCAAACATACTTGTCATAGGTGACTCCATAGTCAGACACACTGACGTCCCACTCACCAGGCTGAACAAGGAGAGGGTCACAGTAAGCTGCCTATCGGGCGCTAGAATCCGCCACATAACACAAGCACTCGGGTCACTCCACAGCAAGTACAAATATGACACAGTCATTGTCCATGCTGGTGTGAATGACCTGAGACGCACCTCCCTGGACTACATGAAAAGAGACATAGAGGAGCTCTCTGATTATGTAGCCCAGGCAGGTATGACCCTGACCCTGAGCAGTATCCTTCCTTCACCAAGAATGATGCCACAACATAGAGACAAGATGATCAGCTTTAACAATTGGCTTAATTTCTGGTGTCATTCAAAGGGGATCCAGTGTCTGTCTGCCTGGGATGACATGCTTGACAAGCCACGCTGCTTCGCAAGGGACGGCTTGCACCTGTCACCCTGGGATTCCGGATATTGGCTAAGGCTCTTGCCACCCCTATAGTGCCTTTTTTAGGCAAGGCTCAAATTCTAAACCTACCACCCTAGAAAACAAAAATGGGAAGAAACTAAGGGTAATGCTGCTCAATGCCAGAAGTCTAAATCTCAAAATGCACGCACTCGAGGCCCTTCTCAGTATGGAGAACATCGATGTCTGTGCTGTGACTGAAACCTGGTTTAAGGCTCCTGAGAGCACCCCGGCACTATCAGGTTTTACCTCATATCATGCGTTCCGGCCCCAAAACCCGGACCACACCAGAAAAGGAGGGGGTTTATCCATATTCGTCAAGGATACCCACACCTCCAGGTTGGTGGCAACGCACAAAGCATCAGAAACCATCCAGGTGCAATTGACCATAGGCAAAACTGCTCTACAATTTGTAGCATGCTACAGGCCACCCTCTCAAACTCAGGAACCCCACACAGCCTTCCTGAAGACACTGTAGGGTATAAATGTATCTCCAAACACCATCATATTGGGTGACTTCAACTACCCGAATATAGACTGGGGACATTACTCAAGCCCCAACTTTCTAGCCCAAAGGTTCCTGGAGTTCATAAATTCAAATGCCATGGAACAACTAGTCACCATTCCCACAAGAGGAGAAAATATACTAGATCTCATCATCACAAACATGGGGACAAAATGCTCCACACCGGAAGTATATCCCTCATTGGTGAGATCAGATCACAAACTTATCTCACTGGAAATCCGCATCCCGCCCCCACCCCAAACAAAAAAGACCACAGTGAAGAACTTCTCTAAAGCAAACTTCACACTACTCAAGACTGGTGTGGTATCCTTCAAGGCCCCTGCGCCAGTGGAAACCACAATCCAAGCTGCGGAAGCCCTTACAAATGCCTTCTACAAACACCTCCAGGACTGCATGGATCAGGCAATCCCTAATAAAACCAAGACTCTTTCCACCAAGGGCAAACGTCCAGTCTGGTGGACCCCAGCCATAAACAAACTTTACAATAAGAGGAGAAAGCTGTTACATGATAGAGCAAAATCCATAAAAGAGAAGACACCCTTGATCATTATTAGTAAAAAAATACGAGCACTCATAAAATCATCCAAGGCCAACTTTGAGAGAAAAAGTGCAACAGATTCAAAAGACAATCGTAAGACCTTCTTCAGCTATGTTAGAAACCTGGGTGGAAACTCCCAGATATGCTCAGAATTAGTCCAAAATGATACAAAAATCACTGAACCCACAGACATTGCCAACATACTGGCAGACCGGTTCAGTGCAAACTTCACCCCCCCTCTCCACCCCAAAAGGAGAGATAACTATCCCAGCGGAGTGTAGCCTCCCAGACATCTCAAATGCGCAAGTGAAAGCTGCTCTCTCTAAAGCTAAAAACACAGCATCAATGGGACCGGATGGTGTCCCCGGCTGTGTGCTACACGAACTCAACGAGGAACTAAACCCGCATATAAGGCAGCTGTTTAATCTTAGCCTTACCACAGGATACGTACCCAAGGAGTGGCGTACGGCAACTGTGGTCCCACTCCACAAAGGCGGTGCCTCTACGGACCCTGGTAATTACCGCCCCATAAGCTTAACAAGCCTGGTCTGCAAAGCTATGGAGAGGATCATAATGGAACTCATAAACAAAGACATAGGGGACTTGCAGACATTGGACCCGACCCAGTTTGGCTTTGTCAAGGGCAGATCATGCCTTTTGAACTTGGTCGACTTCTTCGAAGCAGTCACCAAGGCCATTGATGAGGGAAAGGCAGTCCATACAGCCTACCTTGACCTTGCAAAAGCTTTCGACACAATACCCCACTCAGGTATTATAGAGAAACTTACCAGCTTAAATGTAAACCCATATGTCACAAGATGGGTTGCAAACTGGCTAAAGGACAGAACCCACAGGGTTAGAGTTGCTGGCACCATGTCAGACTCCAAGCCGGTCACAAGTGGTGTCCCACAGGGCTCAGTCCTTGGCCCCCTGTTGTTCGGCATCTACTTCTCAGAAATACAGGCAAACATAGGAGGACTATGGCTGACAAAGTTTGCAGATGACTGCAAACTGGGCGCCATAGTGGAAAGTACATCGGACACAGATATCCTTCAGAGGGTCTCACGGAAACTGATAACTGGTGCCAGAGCCATGGCCTGAAGTTAAATGCCAAAAAATGTATAGTCATACCCTTCGGGAAAAACAAGGTAACCCCAAGCTACCATATAGGTGGCAATCCATTAAGCACAGAAGAGGTCATCAGGGACCTGGGGACCCAGGTTGACAGTGGCCTTTCTTTTGACACTCACATTGCTAAAGTGGTTAGAAAGACCTTCTACATTGCCCACCTGATCATGAAGGGATTCACATCCAGATCAAGTGAGGTCATTGTTCCCCTGTACTCTTCACTTATCAGACCAATGACCGAGTACAATGCCCCATTCGGGATGTATCTCACCCGGCACCTGCAGCAGTTGGAGAGACCCCAAAAGTTCCTCACCAAAAGGATAAAGGAACTCCAAAATCTGTCATATGCTGCCAGACTGAAGAAACTCCAGCTCTATTCAGTCGCATACCGCCTGCTCAGAGGTGACCTGTGCCTGACATACAAGGCCATGTCCAACCCGGAATTAATGGACATGCTCCACCTCAAAAAATCCAAATCTACCAGATCCACTAGAACAAGCGACTTAAACCTTAGCATGGATATAAATAGGACATGCTGCAGGGATAGATTTGTCACCCAGAGACTCCCTATGCTGTGGAATAAAATCCCGGTCCATGTGAGGCAGAGCACCTCGCTGGCTCTGTTCAAGAGAAATCTTGACCGGTGGATGGGAGATTGTAGGTTTACCCTGGGAATCATCTCTGTGTCACTGCTGGACAGAGGCACAACAAACTAATGGGCACAGTATTTTTTAACATAAGGGGTGGCGTAAGCCACAAAACTTTGGGCTAGGCTTATAAATGCCTTAGGGCAGATAGCCTAGTATAAACCTATGAACCTATACCAAAAGGGTAGGTTAACTATAACAGGAAGTAGAAGAAAGTGAAAAAGAGAACACTGGTGCAGTAGTGAAAAGAGATGTAAGGAGGGGAGCCACTCCAGTGAGTTCGATTAGTGGCTCAAGTGACTGATGGAGTGGCAGGGAGGAATGGGCCGTTCCAACCCAATATGAAGGTGTTTGTGAATGACACTCCCTTAAGGGAGGTGTGTGGTCCAAAGTGGGGGCTTGCCTTAGATGTAATTGAGCTTGGAGGGCAGGGAAGTGAGTAGGTAGGACATATAAAAGAAAAAAAAAAAACATGGACGGATGCAAAGATAGTCAAGCACTCAGGATGCTCGTAGTATCCACAACCAGCCCCAGCAGTACCAGAGTAACTTGGGCCAGTGTCTGTATCACTTCAGTGAACTGTCACTTCCACAAATGGCATTTCATCAGAAATACCATTCATCGAATTCTTCTCATTTGGGGGGCTGCACCCCCACACCCCCGGCTAATTATATATACCAACTCTGAGATCACACTACAGTGGGGAAAGGGCAATTTTCCCGATCCTCACTGTACTGCAGTCTCAGTATGAACAGTTCAACGAGCAGCATGTTGGATGTAATTGTACAGAAAATGACGTTCGATGAACTGATTTTTCACTGAACTGACAGGGACCTGGGGAGGAGTGAGTTAAGCTGGTAGATCTAGCATGACTGTGGGGCACTGAGGATCTGGGCCAGTTAAATGATGTCCTTAGGGGGACCAAAAAATTTAAAAAAGAAAAAAACAGCAACAGGGAAGGAGTAGTTAATAACGAGACACTATAACAGAGTAGATAGTGGTTGTGATATTGGTAACAGTTGTGCAAAGAGAACTCTGTTAAAAAAAAAAAAAAAAAAAAAAGAACTGGTCAGATTTTACTTTGAAGGGGTTGTCAGAGACATGAGTGCTGACATTCCTTTATCTACTTAGTTGTTATCAGACAGATAATGTAGACATGCTACCTTACACCTAACCCAATCCCCTGCCATGGATGCTCAGTAATAAAGATACTGATCATATAATTTTTTTGGTAAATTTCACTGAGAAGGGAAAGTAAGTAAGTTGTAATACAGAAACGGGAAAGGCATGTTTTAGTTGGTAACAAGGAATAACGGGAAGCTGAAGAGCAGAAAGAAGCTTGAGTTATACTGTGGAGACAAGAAGACTAATACATACAAGATGTAGGGCCTAGAGGAACAATTACTTATTAACATATTTTATTTAAAGAGGTTTATACATAAATGTGGATATTTTAAAACATTTTACTTGAGGAAAGGTATGCGGGGCAAGTAATGTTATAGGAGATGCATTTGAGTAGAAATGAACATGTGAATGTCGCAAAGGATTCCATGGATGACATTCAGTAGAATGTCGGGGACAAATGAAAAGGTGAGTAATAGTGATTGCGAGTGGGTCCTCAGTAGTGTTATAAAAGGAAAAACTGGACAGAAATGGTAGATTTTATAGTATTAAAGGGTTATTGGCAGAGGAGGAGGAGGATTACAATGGCATGTATTTTTATTCCTTCTATAATGGCAGCTGTTGAGCTTAGGAGAATTTTGTGATAAATAAGCTTTCAGCAGGGAATTTTATTTATGCATGGAAACTGGAACTTTATTTACGGTAGAGACAATGCATCATTGACCTAGAAGGGAAATGTACTAAAAGTCGGTAGGTTTCAAAAGAAGTATATGAAAATATGTGGTATGGAAGATGTAAATTTAGTAGCAGAGACACAGACAGAATTTATATATTTCCCAAGATGCAGTAACTGGGGTGGACTGGATAGAGATTTTCACATGCACATGAGTATTTAATTGAAATCTGTTGAGACCCATCCAAAAACTACATCAGATTGTGCACCAATACAAACTAAGATACAGTTATGTAAAATGAGATATTAGTGCTTTCATACTTATCTGTTAAAAAGAGTAGAATTTAAGGACTGGGTAGTGGGTATGATTTGAGAGATATTAAGGAAGATATAAATTACTTCCAAAAGGATAGCCAGTGAGTGGGATACATGAAAATGGACTTCAAAATTGTAGAAATGAGAGTGAAAGAGGTATGGGTAAGACATGCTAAGAGTTATTTAGAGGGGTTGTCAAAGATTAAAGTACTGCAGAAGTAAGTGAATGTCATGTAACAAGATGTAGAATATCTGTAGAGTGCTAAAGGGGAAATAATGGAGTATTTAGACAGTATACATGAGTGTAGAAAGGGTACTGTTAATCAACTATTCTTCAATAATAATTCTAGGGAGCAAAAGTTTTAACTCAGTGAGTTGGGCAAAAGAAAGAGTTGTAGACAGTGATAAGTAAAACACCCAGAGATCCTATAGATGTTTGAGATATTTTGGAAATGTCACAAAAAAATGTATAAAGCAGAGAAATGGGTAAACCAAGAAAAGGCACAAATTGAAGTATTTATGGAAGACTTGGGTATGCCAGAGTTAATGGAAAACGAGGTTCAGTAGTTAATAGCAAGTTGAACTAAAAACCACTGATGCTAACAAAGGTAGCAAACTCCGAAGCAACATTTAGTGTCAAGTTTTTAATATGCTTTTGTCAGAAAGACTTCTTCAGAAAACAGTACACTCATAAAAGTCACACACAATTTAAAAAGGCAAAACCAGCCAATAGTGTTTGAGTTCCAAATAAACTTATCAATTAACTGCATTTAAAATCTTACAGTTCTTAAAAACAGCAATAAAGAATAGTAAAAAGTAATAAAAAATAATTCAAACATAAAAAACATGAAAAACTCATAAAAATTGACTACACAACCTATGTAACAAAAAATCATCTTAAAATTTATGTAGAATGGTGTGTGTGACAATATGCTTATTTTTTCACCCTTAATCTTTTATCTTTAAGAAAACATTTTGTTTGATTTTGTTCAGTCCTGGAAACTTATCTGCTTTTAACTTTAACTGCCATTTAGTTTCAGTGCTTTCCAATCTGTTTTTTAACTTCCTCCCCTCATATCAAAAGGAACATATACTACAGAAAATACATTTTTTATAATTTTTTTTACAAACAATGAAGTGTTTATATAAAGTGTAGTTAATGTTTTTTTTTTTACCTTGATAGAGTATGAGTGTTCTTCAATTCTGTTAACCAAGCTACAAGTTGTTGTTCCTATGTAGAATGTTTGGCAACCAGAACACATCGCTATGTAGACAACTCCAATTGATTTACATGTATATCTTCCTGAAATGTAAATAGTGTAATCTAAATATTCAATAAAAACAATATGAACTTGCATGAATGTACCTACAAACACTACACATGCCACATGCATACATTCCTTACTTTTTGCCAGTATAAGGGGGTTCAGTATCTGTCCTATCCCTCTGTAAGAAACATTTAAAACATTTGATGTCCTTTTATTCATATGCTGCACTATTCATAACATAAGGGAGTCCACCTCCGGCTGACTCATACTTCTGGCCAGTATCCAGAAGTCTTAATGCTATCGCAAGGTACGTGCTACATCACACAACATAACGTGTATGTCTGCCATAAAGAGGCATCTTGTGTAAAGCAGACGTCATCACCACTTACCCCAGGTCTTTCCTGATGCCTGTCCGATCACCTGTTCTAAAAGGGGAGTCCCTGGTGGTCTAGTGGTTGGCGTTTGGTGCTCTCACCACTGCAGTCAGGGAAGCTTCAATGCATTTGTCTCTTCATCTCAGTCTGCCTCTTGCTGCTTAAAAGCTGATTACTGAGGGAAATTTGGATCATCTCCATAATCAAAACAGGGTATTTCATGGTTTGAGAAAAAAACTCCCTTCATTCAGAGGGATACCTCCAACCCCCCCCCCCCCCAAAAGATCAGTTGAGCTTCTTTCCTCAGGTCATCACAGACTTGATCTCTCAGGGCACTATGCAAGAAGTTCCCACTTCCCAAAAAAGAAAGGGATTTTACTCTAGGATGTTCCTGGTCCTCAGAAAGGATGGCCCTTGAAGATCCATCCTGGACCTTTCCCATTTAAATCTTTTCTTCACTACTGCCCTTCAACAAAGTTTAGGGTTCACTATAAACTTCCAAAAGTCTTCTCTTACCCCTTTGCAGGATCACATTTTCCTGGGATGCAGAATGCAAACAGACAAAATGCTAGCCTTTCTTCCCACACTGAAGGTTTTGTTCCTAACTTCTGTTTTCAGAGCATCTTTCCTCTTCAGTCACTGACAGCCAGGGACTTCCTCAGTCTCCTAGGGTACATGGCATCCACTATTCCCGTGATACCTTTAGCAAAACTACACATGAGGAAGTTGCAATGGTATCTAAGAACTGTATGGATGCAACACTCTCACCCTTTAGAATTTCTGATCCCATTCCTTCTTTGCATAAAAAGGGAATTAGATTGGTGGATCATGCAGGTAGATGAAAACCTTGGCCTACCTCTGCAACCACCCCTTCCTTCCCTATAGTTATTCACAGATGCTTCTGACACTGGTTGGGGTGCAAGTCTTCAAGCCTGGAGGGTCAGAAAACTTTGGTCTCCTAAACAGGCACATGAATATATCAGTGTAAAGCACATGAGGGCACTGGTTTTTGCACTGCAAATCTTCAAAGCAACCTAGTTTCAGGAGTACTGAAGTGGTTCACAGACAACACCACAGCTCTTTGATACATCAACAAGCAGGGGGGAATGAAGTCTTGCATTTTATGCAGGCTAGTCCTTTTTGCCTGGGAATTGGTTGTACAAAATCAAATTTCCCTTTAGGCAGTCTATCTCCCCTTAACGCAGAATATAGTGGTAGACTCTTTAAGCAGGTCCATGACCCAATGCCACGAATGGATGTTGTACAGGGATGGGTTTCTGGACCTAATCCATCATTGGGTTACAACTCAGATAAATCTCTTTGCCTCCCCCATGAACAGACAACTTTCAAAATTCTGTGCCAGGGTCACACATCCCCTAGTGTGGAAGGTGGATACTCTATCTTTCTCTTGGAAGGGGATGTTTCTGTATGTATCCCTCCCCCTCACCTTGCCTCTTCTACAAAAGATCCTACTGAAGGTTCAGCAAGATCAGACAAAAAAAATCTTGTTGGTGACTCCCTTTTGGCCAAGGCAGCACTGGTTCCATCTTCTCCTGCACCTAGCCAGGGGCAATCATCACAAGTAACCCCACAGGATGGATCTACTCACACAGGACAAGGAAACCCTAGTACATCTACAGCTGTCAACATTGAACCTGACCTTGTGAGTGATAGGATTTTAATCCCTTATAGACACCTTTTTTCAGAGGATGTGCTTACAAGTTCTGCAGAAGGCCAGAAAGCCCGAAACTAGGAAATCCTGCATTTTCAAATGGAAAAGGTTTTCCATCTGGTGTCACAAAAAGGACCTACAACCACTGTCAGTTGATGTCCTGGTGGTCTTGTCCTAGCTGTGTGAATTGATGAGGGCTGGGTTGTCCTACTCTTCAGTGAAAGCTCACCTTTCAGCCATCTCTGCTTGTCTGCCTATGTCTCCATCTTTGGCCTCTAGGTTAGAGGTAAACCTGTTCCTTAGAGGTGTACTTCAAATCAGACTGCCAAGGAAACCAATACTTCCTCCTTGGGATCTCAGTTTTGTGCTAGAGATACTTATACAGGGACCTTTTGAACCAACAAGCTCCACTTTCCTGCAGCATTGCGCCTAGAAAACGGTTTTGTTAGTGGCCATTGCTTCTACTAGAAGAGTTTCAAAGTTACATACCCTGATGTCCAATCCCCCCTTCACTGTCTGTCATAGAGATAGGGTTTCCATGCACACTAACCCTACCTTTATGCCTAAAGTGGTAAATGAGTTATCCCTAAATCAGTCTATTAGCCTTCCTACCTTTTTTCCATCCCCTCAGTGTCCCACTGAGAGAATATTGCACACTTTAAATGTGTATAGGCAGCTCCGAAATTACCTTGACAAAACCAAGAATTTTCGTAAGACTGACAGTCTGTCTCTTACCAGCCAAGAGCTCTGGGTCAATTAATTTCCAAGCAAACTATTTCTAACTGGATTTCAAAAGCTGTTTCCTTTTGTTATTCGTCTAATGGTAAGACCCTTACTTCCCCAGTGAAGGCTCAGTCTACTAGAGCAGATGTTCTTTGTGTTTCACTGTTGCAGTCATTACATTTGGGTAATCCTGCTGGCAGGTTGCCCTCAGTCGGCCTGAATTCCAAAGTCTTGGGTCCCGCGTCGGCTGCTGTCACCCCCTCCCTGACGTCAGGGGTATAAAAGCGGCGGCTGATGCTATTTTCTTCAGTCTTTCTTGACGTGCAGTGCCCGAAGCAGAAGCAGTTCGCAAGTGCTGGTCGGCCGACTCCTGAGATTTTCGTGTTGGAATTTCTGATCCGAAGTCTTCAATAAAGCTAAGTACCCCGTTGGGGAAATTTTTCTCTTGCCCCAGACCAATGTCACAAACAGTAAATAATTGTATTTTTTTGTGGAAAGCAAATACCTCATAAGGACTTTCATTCTTACTGTAGACTCTGATCATAATGTTTCTGGTTGTCTGTTTTGTGCTAGATTTAACCAACGCACTATTAAGCATCGGTATGATTTTGCTTTAAACTATTTTGAACGCCGGTTTAATTATCCAGAAATGTCGTCAGATAGCCATCCTACTACCGGAGTTCACAAAAAAACGCAAAGAAAAGGAGAGAGATAAACAACTGAGGCCCAAAACCGACAACGAAGCTTCTCCTAAGCCAGTCGCCGGTTCTTGGTGAGGTGCTTTCGCAGCACCTGACGCCCGCTACTTTAAAGTCGCAGGCTGCTATCGACTCCCACGTGGAGTTGGCCATGCTGCTGGAAACTCAAGGTATTGGAGCCTCAGATACTATTCCTTCAGATAGGTCCAGAGCTGCTTCTGATGGTGTATTCAAACCTAAACGTCTTTACATTAAACTGACTTCAGCTTCAAAGGCAAAGACTAAAGCACCTTCTAAAGCAAAGAAACAAACTCAAGAGCCACGTGGACAGGCCTCTATGCTCAAAAAACAGATGCTCAAAATGGCCGAAGACTTGATTACCTTGATCAGGGGTTCCTATCCCCCTCCTGATAAGAGGCCTAGGCAAGAGACTGACTATGAATCTTCAGATCAGGTTTCTATTTTTTCTGATTCCTCTTCTGATCAGGAATATTCTCTTCCCCCCTATGAGGATTGTGATGCTGAAGAATCTATACCTTCATCTTCTCCTCCAGAGGACTATTCTTTTGGGGAAACCTTGCATACCATGAGGGAGCATTTCCACTGGGAGAGCCAAGATTTTTCAGAATCTAAAAAGAGGCTCAGAGATTTCCTTTTGCTTCCTCAACACAGGCCTCCAGCCATTCCACCTGTTAGACATTGTAGATGATGTGTTTTCGAAGTCTAGTCTTAACCCCCCCCCCCGACTCCTTATCTCCAGCTCAGCAGCTCCTGTTAAGCCTGATAGATATTACAGGGTTCCTGACTCTCATAAATTCCTTTTTAAAAACCCTGCTGCAGACCCAGAGACTATTTCACAGGTTCCCAAAGGAGTTAAGGCTTCCGCTGCAAAAAAACTCTACCCCCTCTGACAGAGATTCTAGGGCACTGGGTAGACGGGGAAAAAAGGTTTACACATCTGCTACCTTGGCTATAAGGGCCTTAAACTGTAAGTTTCATATGCTCAAATATTAGCAACATGTCATGGCGTTGCTTAAACAGAAAATGTTGTTAAACTCTGATTGTGCAGAAAACAAGGAAATGCAGGATTTATTGCATGTAGCTGAACAAGTTGGAAAGCATAATTTGCAATGTGGTTTTGATTCTTTGGAGGCCTCCTACAGGGCCGCAGTTATGGGCTGTGTAATTAGGAGGCATGCTTGGTTAAAGGAACAAAATCTGCCTGATCATGTGAAAGTTAAATTATTGGATGCACCTTTACAGCATGATACTTTGTTTGGTGTTAAGGCAGAAGAGGTGTTAAAGAAAATGGAGGACAAAGCTAAATCTATGCAAACTGTCAAAGATTTTTTGCAAGTACAGCCACCTAGGTTTAGTAGACACTAGCCTACAAAGAAATGGTCCTTTCCTGTGTCAGACAGACCTCAAAGGGGCAGATCCCAGGCGCAAGGTTCATACAGTTCAAAGCAATGGGGTGCTTCTATCTCCAAAGTTGGAGAAGACAAATCACAACCTTACAGGAAACAATCCCAGTGACTTCCCCCTGCCTGCACCAAGCACTTATCTCCTGCCAGCACCCTTAGGGGGAAAATTAGCACTTTTTTCTCAAAATTGGCACATTATAACCCAGGACAAGTGGGTTCTAAACATAGTGTCACAAGGCTACAAGTTCCATTTCCATACCCTGCCAAAGGCAAACGGCTGTCCATATCTGCCAAAAAATCAATGGGCAGAGACACAAAAACAAGTCTCATCCCTCATGGACATGGGGGCCATTCAACAAGTACCAGAGCAAGAGCAGGGACAAGGATTTTACTCAAGACTGTTCCTGGTACCCAGAAATGACAAGGCCTGGAGACCAATACTGGACCTATCTATTCTGAACACATTCCTGAATATACCAAAATTCAAAATGTTGACTTTGCAGCAGCTTCTGCCCATGCTGAGCAAGAATGCTTGGCTTGTGACTTTAGACCTAAAAGGGGCATACCTGCATGTCCCAATCAGACAATCATGCAGAAGATGCCTGTACTCGGGCAGAACGTGCAGATCGTTAAACAATGTGAAAATCACGACTTCAACAACGCAAGGCAAACTGTTTTGTTCAAAAACACTGTTTTAATGTATAAAACCAAATTACATCCAAATGGTTAAGCGCTTTCATCTGTCGCAGACAGATTTCATCAGAACCAAGCTATCAGTCTCAATCTCTGACGTTTATAGTCAGATTTTGGCGCCTTTTTTAAAAAACTTTTTTTAAAAACTTTTATATTATAACAAAACAATTTATATATATAGATGTTCATGATTGATTTTCTACTGAATATAAATCTTGAATGAATGAATTTATTAGCTTAAAACCTTTCTTACTGTTGGGGAATTCTTAGGAATTCCTTCCAAAAACAATAATACAATTAATATTATATATCAGACAGAGAGCACAAGTTTCAGGTGTTAATGAATAATAAGTATAGCTAGTATTGCGATCTAAGTTTTAGTCATCATCCAGTTGTTTGTAAAATTGTTGTTAAACATGTATACATACATTATGTTTAAGCTTTAGAACCATCAGACTTGCTAAAGAGTACATAGCCTTAATAGCTATACAATATTCATGAATAGTATAGAAGAACTGACTTTTATATACATAATTGTTTAATATACATATATTTATATGGTTTTTAAAGTTTTAAATATAGTCATGAAGTTGGCTAGTTTCAAATGTAGATATATATTCAGTAGAGAATCAATCATGAACATCTATATATATAAATTGTTTTGTTATAATAAAAAAGTTTTTAAAAAAAGTTTTTTAAAAAAGGCGCCAAAATCTGACTATAAACGTCAGAGATTGAGACTGATAGCTTGGTTCTGATGAAATCTGTCTGCGACAGATGAAAGCGCTTAACCATTTGGATGTAATTTGGTTTTATACATTAAAACAGTGTTTTTGAACAAAACAGTTTGCCTTGCGTTGTTGAAGTCGTGATTTTCACATTGTTTAACGATCTGCACGTTCTGCCCGAGTACAGGCACTTGGATTGGTATAGTTGAACTGGTTGGTGAGATTCGTTTTTATGAATCATGCAGAAGATACATAGATGGATGGAAGGGGGAAACGGGTGAAGAGTAAAACATTTTTGCATCATATGTTTAAAAGTAAAATCCAAAGGAATGTTAGCAGTCTGCTCTTCGTTTATCACTTCTTGGGTAGATTCTGAGGAGGCAGATATAAACAACAGTGTCTGCACATGGCTGCCAAGTTTCATTTCTGAACTGAAAAGAAAACTGAACTTGAACTACAGACAAAAGTATCCATGCTTTATTGCTGCGTGCAACAGTGGAAAGACAAGCAAATATAACCATTTTTATGTGCCACCTAATTGTGGCATTAGGTAGGGAATATACTCTGCACTGTGGTATGGTGGGGACATTAACATGTTCCCTGCATTATAGGTAATAGTGCTTCAATAGTATAATAATATAGTATAATATAATCTAGTATAATACTATAATAGTAATAGTAATTCAAGGCTGGCTCAGTGCATTACCAGTTCTCTGCACTGCCCTTTGGCTTATCTACTGTGCCCAGGGTCTTTACAAAGTGCCTGGCACCAGTAATTGCATTCTGCAGGCAAAAGGGAATACAGATATATCCTTACTTGGACGACTGTCTAATTCAAGCAGAGAACAAGGACATTCTTCTACAGCATCTTGCGTTTGTGAAAAGACTTCTAACATGCCTTAGGTATACAGTCAATGAAAAGAAATCAAAACTAGTACCCTCTCAAGAGAGAATATTCCTGGGTGCAAGCTTAAATACAACTGCCCAGATGGCTTATCTCATGCAAGACAAACAAAGGCAACTGACTTCCTATTTCAAAATGTTGGCAACAAAGGCCCAGTTATCTGCAAGAAAATATCTGCAGGCTTTGGGCTTCATGGCATCCTGCATCCTACTAATTCCATATGCAAGATGGCATATGAGGAAACTTCAATGGTACTTAAAAATTGTTTGGACTCAACACTGCCACAGCCTGGAAACAATGATTACTCTCATTCCTTGCCTGCAACAGGAGTTTTGATGGTGGGCGAAGGCTTGTCACCAGAACAAGGGACAGCCATTCACACTACCCTCAGTCTGGCAGACACTAACAATGGATGCATCAGATTATGCCTGGGGGCCCCACATGGAAGGAAGATGCATTCAGGGCACATGGCCCTCAAACCAAATGCATCTACATATCAATCAAAAAGAGATGCTAGCTGTTCAAAATGCCCTGACAGCCTTCAGGACAACTACTGATAAAGACAGACAACACCACGGTCATGTGGTATATAAACAAGCAGAGGGGCACACATTCTTACCCTCTTTGCAGACTAGCCATAGCTTTGTGGGACACAGCATTGACTTACCAAGCACATCTGCAAGTACAATTCCTTCCAAGAAAGGAAAATACTCTGGCAGACAAACTAAGCAGAAACCTCATGGATCCCCACAAGTGGCAGCTGGATCCACAAGTCTTCAGCATGATAACAAGGAAATGGGGATGCCCGGACATGGATCTATTTGCTTCCCCTCACAACTACCAACTAAAAAGATTCTGCTCAAGGACTTATCACAGACAAGCATGGAAAGTGGACGCCCTGTCTTTCAGGTGGAAAAACCTATCAGTATATGCCTTTCCTCCACTGCCTCTCCTCCCCAAGGTACTCCTAAAGGTCAGACAGGAGAAGCCAAAGATGATACTGATTGCCCCAGACTGGCCCCACCAGTACTGGTATCCAATCCTAAGGAACTTGTCTCAATGCCCAGATTGGACCTTACCTCAAACATCCCATCTACTATCCCAGCAAAACATTCAGATCCTGCACAGCCAACTCTGGACTTTAAACCTGGCAGCTTGGCGGATAATGTAATCACACAAAACACACCTCTCAGTAAAGCTGTGATGGATGTCATTTTGGAAGCCAGAAGGCCTAGTACTAGAAGATCTTATGCTGGAAAATGGAAGAGATTCTGTGCTTGGAACCAGGCACAAGGAACTGATACAGCTGTATCAAACATTCCTCAGATTTTGCAATACTTAACTGAGATGCTGAACAAAGGCCTGTCTTTTTCATCCATTAAAATTCATGCCTCTGCCATTTCGGCTTACTACAATACAGAGCCACCAATCTTTCCTCATCCTTTATTAAAGCAGTACCTCAGAGGAGCCAAAATTTAAGGCCTCCAAGGAGATCACCAATACCTGCATGGGACCTCAACTATGTCTTGGAAAAACTCACCCTGCCTCCTTTTGAGCCAGCTGCTACTGCTGACATAAAGTTTTTATCTTGGAAAACAGCTCTGCTCCTAGCAATAACTTCTGCAAGATGAGTTTCAGAGCTACAGGTATTCATGGCTGTGAAAACTTTTTATCATATTTTATCCAGACCGGGTTTCTCTGCGGACAAACCCAACATTCGTGCCTAAGGTGGTGTCCAGCGTGGCTCTTAACCAAACTATTCATCTGCCAACTTTTTATCCAAACCCACAGAACAAGGGGGAGAGAATTCTGCATTCATTGGACGTACACAGACAGCTTAGATTCTACTTGGATAGAACCAAAATTTTCAGGAAGACACAGCAATTACTAGTGGCATATGCTGCAGGATCACAAGGAAAGGCTATCTCAAAGCAGACTATTTCAAAGTGGATAGGCCACTGCATTCGTTTCTGCTATTCTCACCATGGCAAGCCAGTGCCTAAGGGCATTAGGCCACATTCAACCAGAGCTGCAGCCACTTCAGCACCCTTTCTCAGGGGAATACCAACCAAAGACATTTTAGAGGCTGCTACTTGGAGTTCAGTGCACACCTTCACAAAGCACTGTCATCTGCCACTTTACTCTAAATCCAGGGTAGGCTTTGCCACTGCAGTTCTGCAGGGCCTCATAGCCGCTCCTAATGCTGTTTAGCTCCAGCTTCCCAACCTTAGCTTTGGGACTCTACCCAAATGTCATGACTGCCACAGTGAAACACGAAGAACATAGTACAGTTGTGTACACTTACCATAAATGTAGATGTTCGAGTGTATTCACTGTTGCAGTCCAGGTTACCCACCTGCCATCCCCCTTTTCTCTGCTGGAACTTATCTTTCCTTCTCTGATTTATACAACCTATGTGGTGTATTTGCTTGTAGATGAAGGTAAAGTTTACATTGGTGCATGTATTTTTATATATATATATATATATATATATATATATATATATATATATAAAATTTGGCCTACCCTTTCAGGGGGCACCTGACATCTGGGGCAAGAAAAACTGAAGAAAATGGCGTTGGCTGCTTCTTTTATACCCCTGACGACCTGACGTCAGGGAGGAGGCGACAGCAACTGATGCAGGACCCAAGACTTTGGAATTCAGGCCGACCTGAGGGTAACCTGCCAGCAGGATTACCCAAATGTAATGACTGCAACAGTGAATACACTCGAACATCTACATTTATGGTAAGTGTACACAACTGTACTTTTCTTCCTCAGGGGCATTCTTAAAGGTTTGGACTTTGACTGTTTACTGTAGGCAGCTACATGGTCCTCTGTCCATACTTTAACTAAGCACTACAAGCTTCACACCATCTCCAGGTCTAGAGCTGGGTTTGCAAGAGCTATCCTGCATGGATTTGTAGAAAAAGAATCTGCTCATCCTCCTACCAAACTTGAGCTTTGACATTCTCTTTTATGTTATGAATATTGCAGTATATGAATAGATTGACATAGAATAGTTGTGTAAAATCTTACCATAACCATAGATGCCCTTCTCTTCTATATGCTGCAGTGACATCTCTTTAATAGCTGTTTTATACAAGTTTTCATCCATTACTACCAGACCACACCCCCCCCCCTTGTCAGCCTTCATAAACCTTAAATTAACTTGTTGCTTTAACTCTTGTAGGGCTGTTCTCTTCATTATGGGACAGATTAAAATATTTGTTCCTACTGGTATTAGATATCAAATTTCTAATTTTATGTTCACAAACTTGTTTAAAAACTCTAATGGTGTTGTTTAAAATGGTTAAACGTGGAAAGCTTACGCAAAATACCAAACATTTCAACATCATTTAGCAAATATTTTAAATTTAGCTTATGTTTTAAAAAGAATTTACTATAAAATAGTATTGGTAATGTCAGCACAATTAGTTTGTACAAAGTTTAATCCCAAACTAAGTAAACTCAGATGTATAGGCCTTAATACAAAGCTGGAGAAATTAAAATCTTTAAAGTCCAAACTCACTGGAATAATTCTGCCTAGAAAGTCTTTAGTGGACCACATTCCTTTTCTGGTTGATGGAGTGACTCCTTCCCCTTCCTCTTATGAAGTTTTTTAACTTCTGTCATTTTTGGTTGGATAAAATGATGATTCCACAATATTCTTAGACAAATTAGTTGTTCTTGGTGTTTCTTATTCATCAGTCATCTGTAGTGCTGCTAATGAATTGACTTCATCACTTTCTTCGGTGTTCTCTTGTTGATAAAAATGAATCACTGATCTTTTAACCTCTAATGATATCTTTTATAAGAAAAAGTATCAGTGGTAAGAAGATAAGTTGTTTTGTTGTAATATGCCAATTTATCCCGCTGTAACTTTTTGAATTTCCTTGAAAGTATTGTTCTTTCAAACTTCTGTACCATGGAAACAACTTCATATTCTCCACGTAAGTGTGATGCGTTATGCATCATGCCATTAGTAATATTTATTGCTTTTTACTATTATTTACTGCTCTGTTTTTTTAAGAAGTGTTTAACATTTTGATTTTGGTTAATTGATATGTTTAATTAGAACTCACACTATTGGCTGGTTTTGCTTTTTTAAATTGGGTGTGATTTTAATGAGTGTATTGTTTTCTGAAGAAGTCTTGCTGACAAAATCGTATTAAAAACTTTTTGATGCTAAATATTGTTGTTTTAGTTTGCTACCTTTAGTAGCATCAGTGGTTTTTAGTTTAAGTTGGTTATTTTACCACCAGTTGAACAGTCTTTTTTTAGTTAATAACTAAGGTAGGAGTTGAAGCTCTGAGTAGGGCAATGGAAGCACTTGCATTCCCTGATACAATAATGAGGTTAATTAGGAGGCTATATGAGGGATTGGAAGCAAAAAAATTGAAGTGGAAGGATTCTTTTCTGATATGTTGTGCCTGAATAGAGAAACCAGGCAGGGGTGTCCTCTTTCCCCTATGTTGTTTGCATTATATTTAGAGCTATTGGGGGGAAAAGTAATGGACTCGGAAATTCAAGGTTATAATTGGTATGGTAATCACGAAAAGTTGTCTTTATTTGCAGGCAGTACTAATTTTGTACCTGATAAAACCAGAAAAGGACATCTTATTGTTGTGAACCATTCTGAGACAATGTTAGTTTTTTTGGGGATATAAAATTAATACAAACAAAACAAAGGCTATAGCATTAAATTATATAACCAGACATGAATTGGTTCAGCAATATCCATATTTATGGGGACATGATAAAATGAAGTACTTAGGAGCATGTTATGGCAGCTAAGGATATGTGGGGAGACACTAAACAAAAAATAATACAAAAACTGAAAAACTTGTTTATGGATGTGGATAGGAAGATGCACGCAGTTAAAATGTTTTTAGTCCCTTTAATTTAAGCAGATCAGGCATGTTTTATCAACCAGAGAAGTTATGGACAGTAATAAAGAGTTGAAGAATTTTATCTGGGAGGGGAAGAGGGCAAGGGTCATTGATGCTTCCAGTAGAACAAGATGGTTTAAGATTACCTGATCTGAAGGGATATTTCATAGCTACACAGTTAAGGCTTATATACATAAACCAAGCAGAAAGCTGTAATTAAAAGTAAAAAGTGATGGTGATGAAGCAGGGGCGATATTCAAGAAATAAGGATAGAATGGGATTTTGGATACAGTTTCTTAAGGAGAATAAACTATATCCATGCTGAATATCATCTGTATGTAGAGAGTAGCAGAGAGTATTCTAAGAACTAAGCCACTGTGGACATCCAAGATGGCTACACACTGAGTAACAGCTTGATTTAAGCTCTCCCAGTGTGAAAACAGAAAATCAGAAACAAGAGCAAGTGAATTTGCCTTTTGGGGTAAATTTAATTTACTGGCTAGTAAGTGTACTGCCTGAATGCCAGCACAGAAGAAAAAATTTAAAGAAACTAAAAGAAAACCATACAATGTGAGGAGAAAATACTGGCAGAGAAGAATTCTGCAGCTGTTCAGCAAAAAGCAGTTCAAGCTCCAGCTTTGGATTAAGACATTACTTCCAGTATTCTAGAAGAAAAAATTAATCAAATGTGCTCAGAACTGATTAAACTAAATGGAACACTGAAGGAGTATATCAACTCAAACAGAATAAATAGAAAAAAGCTTTAAAGTATATTCAGATGAGCTTATAAAACTGCAAAAATCAGAGGTCAAAATGAATAAAAGGCTGACTGAGTATGATGCTGCTCAAGAAGAAATGTTTCAAAACATGGTAGAATTAGAGGACAGAGCAAGAAGGAAAACATAAGATTGTCTGCTGTGCCAAACAAACTGAAACAAACAGACTGCATTAATTTTACGAAAGCACAAATAAGCAACTGTACTGGTATTCTACAACAGTTGTTAATTGAAAGAACACATTGTGTGTATATTCTAAACATGACCATGAGAAAGACAAGACCTCTAATAGTAAAGATGTAATCCTACCAGCAGAAAGAGTGAATTCTAAAACAACTGTGACAGAAGGACAAAGTACTAAAATTTGGAGACAGCAGAGTGTTTATGGAAAATGATTATTCACTGTGCATCAGGCAGAAGAGGAGTAAATTTATGCCAGCAGTCAGGGAATGTTGAGAAGCAGGTCTGAGATTCAAGCTGCTGTATCCAACTATCATCAGAATATTTTTTTCCTGGAGGGTCAAAGTTATTTTTTAATGCAGGACATGCTAAGGAGGAAATGTAAAAGTTTGTCCAACAAAAAGTGATTTATCAAACAAAAGGGGATTATGCTTTTTATTCTTCTGATAATAAAGCTCATAGAGAGGCTGTGCCAGTGACACCATTTTCCATTGTTCCAAAGGAAAAATTTTGAGAGACAGAAAAATGTTAACAGTTTTCCTTTAGCAAATAAATGTTCACAATGCAAAATAAGAAGCTTGTAGCTGAAGGGAACTGTGAATCTGGTTCTTAAGTTTTTTTGGAGACAAGCTGATAAGGGTAGTAGAAGCAAAATACTTTTTTCTTTCAGTGGCTGAACAGTAATGTTTTCTAAAAGCATAAAACATGACTTGGTGTAAGTAGAAGCACAGGCTGTACCATGCGTCGTAGCATGGATAACCTTCATTATAGTTCATTTCAAGCATGTACGTGTATCTGTCTGTCTGGGGCAATTGTTCCTATTAGGAAAGTTAAACTACTTTATTTGAAACGTGCATAGTTTTGTGTGCTTGTATTAAATTAATAGATTATGGTGGTGTTCTGAGGTGTGGGTTTTTTTTGAGGGTTGTCATTAAAAAAGTCTTGTAAGATGTGACATAGGTTGAAAATGGATATGACAAGAAACAACTGTATAAAAGTTTAACCTGCCAAACATTTGTGTATACATGTAACACAACCGTTGATACTAGACATTTAAAAAAGCTGTTGTACATAACAGGCAGGAATGACTTCTTATAATGGTAACACTTTCCATGTTTTCTTTGAATGTGAATGGTCTCTCAGATATATACAAAAAAGAAAGACTAGTGAACTATATTAAAAATGCAGACTGCAAATAGCTGTGCTGCAGGAGACACATTAGAAATAACCGAGCTTGTGAATTTGAAAAAGGATTGTAGGATTGTTATTCAGCATAATATAATGTACATAAGGAAAGCTGGTAGTAGAATGCAGAAGTCCAGGAAGTCATCAAAAGAAAGGAGGGGCGCAGGAAGAAGTGGGAGATAGAAAAGACTGACCAGGCTAGGAAGGACTACTGGTTGGTTAACAAAGAAGCTAAGAAAGAAGTTGGAATAGCAAAGAATAGGGCATCAGAGGCACTGTATCAGCTTCTGAAAAGTGACTCAGCAAGAGGCACAATTTATCAGGTTCCAAGGCAAAGACAGATAAAGAAGATAGTCAGACACCCTTCATAAGGGATGCCAGCAGCAACCTGCTGACCAGTCCTGAGGACATAAAAGGCAAATGGAAGGAGTATTTCCAGCAGTTGCTTTATGAAGAAAATGCCACAGAAGCTGTACTGCCCCAGAAACAGCCTACAATGAGAGAAGAGGAGGAGCCCACCCTAGAAGAAGTAAGAACAACACTAAGGAAAAAGAAATAAGGGACCTTAGATGAGGTCACAGCAGATATGGTAAAGATGCTGGGTGAGATAGGGGAGAAATGGCTCCTGAGGGTACTAATAGCAATGTGGAGAGAAAGGTGTATCCCAGATGACTGGAGAATAAGAATATTTGTGCCAGTGTACAAGAACAAATGGGACATCCACAACTGTGGGCAGTAAGTACAGAGGCATCAAACTCCTATCACATTGCATGAAAGTTCTCGAGAGGGTGATTGATAAACTGATACACAGA